>NW_027479657.1:0-83205 GCF_051014685.1 Ptiloglossa arizonensis
AAAAGTTCCTATTGCATCTGAAAGTAGAAACTCGCCCGATTACAACGGTATGTGTATTTTTTTTCCCTAGGCCATTCTGGTTAAGACGCTTGGAGTCAGCAGAATTAAGTAAGACTCGCCCGATTACAACGGTATGTGTATTTCTTTCCCTATGCCAGTCTGGTTAAGCGTTTTGGAAGCAGCAGAATTGCGAAAATAAATGTTTGCCTTCTCAACCATTCTTGGCTTCAAACTCCCATATCTCGCGAAACGGATTTGACCTACCCAAAAATTCCTGTTGCGTCATGAAAGTAGAAACTCGCCCGTTACACCGGTATGTGTATTTTTTCCCTAGACCATTCTGGTTAAGGCGTTTGGAGCAGCAGAATGGCGGAAAAATTTTTTGCCGTCTCAACCATTTCTTGGCTTCAAACTCCCATATCTCGCGAACGGATTGACCTAACCCCAAAAATTCCTGTTGCGTCTGAAAGTAGAAACTCGCCCTGATTACACCGGTATGTGTATTTTTTCCCTAGGCCATTCTGTTTAAAGCGTTTGGGAGCAGCAGAATTGCGAAAATTTGTTGTCTTCTCAACCATTTGTTAGCTTCAAACTCCCAAATCTCGCGAACGGGATTGACCTTGAACGGTACCCCAAAAATTTCTGATGCGTCTGAAAGTAGAACTCGCCCGATTACAACGGTATGTGTATATTTTTCCCTAGGCCAATCTGGTTAAGCGTTTGGAGCAGCAGAAGTGCGAAAAATTTGCTGTCTTCTCAACCATTTCAATTGCTTTCAAACTCCCATATCTAGCGTAACGGATTGACCGTATCTTAACCCAAACATTCCTATTGCATTCTGAAAGTAGAAAACTCGCCCGATTAGCATCTTCAATGCGTATTTTTTTCCCTAGGCCATTCTAGTTAAGCGTTTGGAGCAGCAGAATTGCGAAAAATTTGTTGTCTTCCTCAACCATTTGTTAGCTTTAAACTCCGTATATCGTGAACGGATTTACCTAAACCAAAAGTTCGTGTGCATCTGAAAGTAGAAACTCGCCCAATTACAACGGTAGGTGTATTTTTCAAAAATTCCTATTGCAAATCTGAAAGTAGAAAACCTTCGCCCGATTACAACGGTATGTGTATTTTTTCCCTAGGCCATTCTGGATAAGCGCTTGGAGCAGCAGAATTAAGTAGGGACTCGCCGATTACAACGGTATGAGTATCTTTCTTCCCTATGCCAGTCTGGTTAAGGCGTTTGGGAGCAGCAGAATTGCGAAAAATTGTTTGCCTTCTCAAACCATTCTTGGCTTCAAACTCCCATATCTCGCGAACGGATTGACCTAACCCAAAAATTCCCTGTTGCGTCTGAAAGTAGAAACTCGCCCGATTACACCGGTAAGTGTATTTTTTCCCTAGACCATTCTGGTTAAGCGTTTGTGAGCAGCAGAATGGCGAAAAATTTTCTTGCCTTCTCAACCATTTCTTGGCTTCAAACTTCCCATATCTCGCGAACGGGAATTGACCTACACAAACCCAAAATTCCTGTTGCGTCTGAAAGTAGAAACTCGCCCGATTACACTGGTATGTGTTTATTTTTTCCCTAGGACCATTCTGGTTAAGCGTTTGGAGCAGCAGAATTGCGAAAAATTTGTTGTCTTCTCAACCATTTGTTAGCTTCAAAACTCCATATCTCGCGAACGGATTGACCTACCCCAAAAATTTCTGATTGCGTCTGAAAGTAGAACTCCGCCCGATTACAACGGTATGTGTATTTTTTCCCTAGGCCATGTCTGGTTAAGCGTTTGAGCAGCAGAAGTGCGAAAAATTTGCTGTCTTCTCAACCATTTCATTGCTTCAAACTCCCATATCTAGCGAACGGATTGACCTAGACCCAAAAATTCCTATTGCATCTGAAAGTAGAAACTCGCCCGATTACAACGCATGTGTGAAGTTTTCCTAGGCCATTCCGGTTAAAGCGTTTGGAGCAGCAGAATTGCGAAAAATTTTTTGCCTTCTCAACCATTTCTTGGCTTCAAACTCCATACTCTCGCGAACGGATTGACCTAACCCAAAAATTCCAATTGCTTCTTGAAAGTAGAAACCCGCCCGATTACAACTTCATGCGTATTTTTTCCCTAGGCCATTCTAGTTAAGCGTTTGGAGCAGCAGATTTGCGAAAAATTTGTTGTCTTCTTTCTCAACCATTTGTTAGCTTAAAACTCCAGATATTCGCGAACGGATTTACCTACACCCAAAAAATTCGTGTTGCATCTGAAAGTATGAAACTCGCCCGATTACCACGGTATGTGTATCTTTTCAAAAATTCCTATTGCATCTAGAAGTAGAAAACTCGCCCGATTACAACGGTATGTGTATTTTTTCCCTAGGCCATTCTGGATAAGCGCTTGGAGGAGCAGCAGAATTAAGTAGAGACTCGCCCGATTACAACGGTATGCGCATTTTTTCCCTAGGCCATTCTGGTTAAGACGTTTGGAGCAGGCGAGAAGTGCGAAAATTTGTTGTCTTCTCAACCATTTCTTAGCTTCATACTCCCATATCTTCGCGAACGGATTGACCTAACCCAAAAAATTCCTATTGCATTTGAAAGTAGAAACTCGCCCGATTACAACTGTATGTGTATTTTTTTCCCTAGGCCCAGTCTGGTTAAGCGTTTGGAGCATCAGAATTTGCGAAAAATTTTTTGCCGTCCCGTGCTCAACCATATCTTGGCTCACGACTCGACTCTCAAAATCTCGTGCGAACGGATTGACCTAACCCAACAAATTCCTATTGCTATCTGAAAGTTAGAAACACGCTCCATACAACGGTATGTGTACTTTTTCCCTAGGACCATATTCTGGTAAGCGTTTGGAGCAGCAGATTGCGAAAAATTTGTTGTCTTCTCAACCATTTTGTTAGCTTTAAAACTCCCGTATATCGCGAACCGGATTTACCTAACCCAAAAATTCGTGTTGCATCTGAAAGTAGAAACTCGCCCGATTACAACGGTATGTGTATTTTCAAAAATTCCTATTGCATCTGAAAGTAGAAACTCGCCCGATTACAACGTATGTGTAGTTTTTTCCCTAGGCCATTCTGGTTAAGCGCTTGGAGCAGCAGAAATTAAGTAGAGACATGCGCCTCGATTACCAACGGTATGTGTATTTTCTTCCCTATGCAGTCTGGTTAAGACGTTTGGAGCAGCAGAATTGCGAAAAATTGTTTGCCTTCTCCAACCATTTCTTGGCTTCAAACTCCCATATCTCGCGAACGGATTGACTAGACTGACCCAAAAATTCCTGTTGCGTCTGAAAGTAGAAACTCGCCCGATTACACCGGTATGTGTATTTTTTCCCTAGACCATTCTGGTTAAGCGTTTGGAGCAGCAGAATGGCGAAAAAATTTTTTTGCCTTCTCAACCATTTCTTGGCTTCAAACTCCCATATCTCGCGAACGGATTGACCTAGTAACCCAAAAATTCCGGTTGCGTCTGAAAGTAGAAACTCGCCACGATTACAACGGTATGTGTATTTTTTCCCCTAGGGCCATTCTGGTTAAGCGCCTTGGAGCAGCAGAATATAAGTAGAGACTCGCCCGATTACAACGGTATGTGTATTTCTTTCCCTATGCCAGTCTGGTTAAGCGTTTGGAGCAGCAGAATTTGCGAAAAATTGTTTGCCTTCTCAACCATCTTCTTGGCTTCAAACTCCCATATCTCGCGAACGGATTGACCTAACCCAAAAATTCCTGTTGCGTCTGAAAGTAGAAACTCGCCCGATTACACCGGTATGTGTTATTTTTTCCCTAGACCATTCTGGTTAAGCGTTTGGAGCAGCAGAATGGCGAAAAATTTTTTGCTTCTCAAACCATTTCTTGGCTTCAAACTCCCATATCTCGCGAACGGATTGGACCTAACTCCCAAATAATTCCCTGTTGCGTCTGAAAGTAGAAACTCGCCCGGATTACACTTGGTATGTGTATTTTTTTCCCTAGGCCATTCTGGTTAAGCGTTTGGAGCAGCAGAATTGCGAAAAATTTGTTGTCTTCGTCAACCATTTGTTAGCTTTCAAACTCCCATATCTCGCGAAACGGATTGACCTAACCCAAAAATTTCTGATGCGTCTGAAAGTTAAACTCGCCCGATTACAACGGTATGTGTATTTTTTCCCTAGGCCATTTCTGGTTAGCGTTTGGGAGGCAGCAGAAGGTGCGAAAAATTTGCTGTCGTTCTCAACCATTTCATTGCTTCAAACTCCCATATCTAGCGAACGGATTGACCTATACCCAAAAAATTCCTATTGCATCGAAAGTATGAAACTCGCCCGATTACAAACGGCATTTGTATTTTTCCCTAGGCCATTCCGGTTAAGCGTTTGGAGTCAGCAGAATTGCGAAAAATTTTTTGCCTTCTGCAACCATACTTCTTTGGCTTCAAAACTCCCATTATCTCGCGACAACGACCTTGGTACCTACCCAAAAAATCCAATTGCTTCTGAAAGTAGAAACACCGCCCGATTACAACTTCATGCGTATTTTTTCCCTAGGCCATTCTAGTTAAGCGTTTGGGAGCAGCAGAATTGCGAAAATTTGTTGTCTTCTCAACCATTGCTGGTAGCTTTAAACTCCCGTATATCGCGAACGATTTACCTAACCCAAAAATTCGTGTTGCATCTGAAAGTAGAAAACTCGCCCGATTACAACGGTATGTGTATTTTTCAAAAATTCCTATTGCATCTGAAAGTAGAAACTCGCCCGATTACAACGGTATGTGTATTTTTTCCCTAGGCCATTCTGGTTAAGCGCTTGGAGCAGCAGAATTAAGTAGAGACTCGCCCGATTACAACGGTATGCGCATTTTTTTCCCTAGGCCATTCTGGTTAAAGCGTTTGGAGCAGCAGAAGTGCGAAAAATTTGTTGTCTTCTCAACCATTTCTTAGCTTCATACTCCCTATATCTCGCGAACGGATTGACCTAACCCAAAAATTCCTATTGCATTTGAAAGTAGAAACTCGCCCGATTACAACTGTATGTGTATTTTTTTCCCTAGGCCAGTCTGGTTAAGGCGTTGGAGCATCAGAATTGCGATACTAATTTTTTGCCCTCTTCAACCATCATCTTGGCTCACACTCTCTCAAATCTCGCGAACGGATTGACCTAACCCAAAAATTCCTATTGCATCTGAAAGTAGAAACACGCCCCATTACAACGGTATGTGTACTTTTTCCCTAGGTCCATTCTGGTTAAAGCGTTTGGAGCAGCAGAATTGCGAAAATATTTGTTGTCTTCTCAACCATTTGTTAGCTTTAAACTCCCGTATATCGCGAACGGATTTACCTAACACCAAAAATTCGTGTTTGCATCTGAAAGTAGAAACTCGCCCCGATTACAACGGTATGTGTATTTTTCAAAAAATTCCTATTGCATCTGAAAGTAGAAACTCGCCCGATTACAACGGTATGTGTATTTTTTTCCCTAGGCCATTCTGGTTAAGCGCTTGGAGCAGCAGAATTAAGTAGAGACTCGCCCGATTACAACGGTATGTGTATTTTCTTCCCTATGCCAGTCTGGTTAAGCAGTTTGGAGCAGCAGAATTGCCGAAAAATGTTTGCCTTCTCAAACCATTTCTTGGCTTCAAACTCCCATATCTCGCGAACGGATTGACCGTAACCCAAATATTCCTGTTGCGTCTGAAAGTAGAAACTCGCCCGATTACACCGGTATGTGTATTTTTTCCCTAGACCATTCTGGTTAAGCGTTTGGAGCAGCAGAATGGCGAAAAATTTTTTGCCTTCTCAACCATTTCTTGGCTTCAAACTCCCATATCTCGCGAACGGATTGACCTAGACCCAAAAATTCCGGTTGCGTCTGAAAGTACGAAACTCGCCCGATTACACCGGTATGTGTATTTTTTCCCCTAGGCCATTCTGGTTAAGCGTTTGGAGCACCAGAATTGCGAAAAATTTGTTGTCTTCTCAACCATTTGTTAGCTTTAAAACTCCCGTATATCGCGAACGGATTTACCTAACCCAAAAAATTCGTGTGGCATCTGAAAGTAGAAACTCGCCCGATTACAACGGTATGTGTATTTTTTCAAAAATTCCTATTGCATCTGAAAGTAGAAACTCGCCCGATTACAACGGTATGTGTATTTTTTTCCCCTAGGCCATTCTGGTTAAGCGCTTGGAGCAGCAGAATTAAGTAGAGACTCGCCGATTACAACGGTATGTGTATTTCTTTCTCCTATGCCAGTCTGGTTAAGCGTTTGGAGCAGCAGAATTGCGAAAAATTGTTTGCCTTCTCAACCATTTCTTGGCTTCAAACTCCCATATCTCGCGAACGGATTGACCTAACCCAAAAAATTCCTGTTGCGTCTGAAAGTAGAAACTCGCCCTATTACACCGGTATTGTGTATTTTTTCCCTAGACCATTCTGGTTAAGCGTTTGGAGCAGCAGAATGGCGAAAAATTTTTTGCCTTCTCAACCATTTCTTGGCTTCAAACTCCCATATCTCGCGAACGGATTGACCTAACCAAAAATTCCTGTTGCGTCTGAAAGTAGAAACTCGCTCCGATTACACTGGTATGTGTATTTTTTCCCTAGGCCGTTCTGGTTAAGCGTTTGGTAGCAGCAGAATTGCCGAAAAAATTTGTTGTCTTCTCAACCATTTGTAGCTTCAAACTCCATATCCTCGCGAACGGATTGACCTATACCCAAAAATTTCTGATGCGTCTGAAAGTAGAACTCGCCCGATTACAACGGTATGTGTATTTTTTCCCATAGGCCATTCTGGTTAAGCGTTTGGGAGCAGCAGAAGTGCGAAAAATTTGCTGTCTTCTTCAATCCATTTCATTGCTTCAAACTCCCATATCTAGCGAAACGGATTGACCTAACCCAAAAATTCCTATTGCATCTGAAAGTAGAAACTCGCCCGATTACAACGGCATGTGTATTTTTCCCTAGGCCATTCCGGTTAAGCGTTTGGAGCAGCAGAAATTGCGAAAAATTTTATGCCTTCTCAAGCCATTTCTTGGCTTCAAACTCCCATATCTCGCGAACGGATTGACCTAACCCAAAAATTCCAATTGCTTCTGAAAGTAGAAACCCGCCCGATTACAACTTCATGCGTATTTTTTCCCTAGGCCATTCTAGTTAAGCGTTTGGAGCAGCAGAATTGCGAAAAATTTGTTGTCTTCTCAACCATTTGTATAGCTTTAAACTCCCGTATATCGCGAACGTGATTTACCTAACCCAAAAATTCGTGTTGCATCTGAAAGTAGAAACTCGCCCGATTACAACGGTATGTGTATTTTTTCAAAAATTCCTATTGCATCTGAAAGTAGAAACTCGCCGATTACAACGGTATGTGTATTTTTTCCCTAGTCCATCTGGTTAAGCGCTTGGAGCAGCAGAATTAAGTAGAGACTCGCCCCGATTACAACGGTATGTGTATTTCTTCCCTATGGCAGTCTGGTTAAGCGTTTGGAGCAGCAGAATTGCGAAAAATTGTTTGCCTTCTCAACCATTGTCTTGGCTTCAAACTCCATATCTCGCGAACAGCATTGACCTAACGCAAAAATTCCAATTGCTTCTGAAAGTAGAAACTCGCCCGATTACACCGGTATGTGTATTTTTTTCCCTAGACCATTCTGGTTAAGCGTTTGGAGCAGCAAAATGGCGAAAAATTTTTTGCCTTCTCAACCATTTCTTGGCTTCAAACTCCCATTACTCGCGAACGGATTGACCTAACCCAAAAAATCCAATTGCTTCTGAAAGTAGAAGCTCGCCCGATTAGAACCGTATGTGTATTTTTCCCTAGGCCATCTGGTTAAGCGTTTGGAGCAGCAGAAGTACGAAAAATTTGTTGTCTTCTCAACCGAAAAATTTGTTGTCTTCTCAACCATTTCTTAGCTTCATACTCCCATATCTCGCGAACGGATTGACCTAACCCAAAAATTCCTATTGCATCTGAAAGTAGAAACTCGCCCGATTACAACGGTATGGGTATTTTGTCCCTAGGCCAATCTGGTTAAGCGTTTGGAGCAGCAGAAGTGCGAAAAATTTGTTGTCTTCTCAACCATTTCTTAGCTTCACAGACCCCTATCTCGCGAACGGATTGACCAAACCCAAAAATTCCTGCTGCGTCTGAAAGTAGAAACTCGCTCGATTACAACTTCATGCGTATTTTTTCCCTAGGCCATTCTAATTAAGCGTTTGGAGCAGCAGAATTGCGAAAAATTTGTTGTCTTCTCAACCATTTGTTAGCTTTAAACTCCCGTATATCGCGAACGGATTTACCTAACCCAAAAATTCGTGTTGCATCTGAAAGTAGAAACTCGCCCGATTACAACGGTATGTGTATTTTTCAAAAATTCCTATTGCATCTGAAAGTAGAAACTCGCCCGATTACAACGGTATGTGTATTTTTTCCCTAGGCCATTCTGGTTAAGCGCTTGGAGCAGCAGAATTAAGTAGAGACTCGCCCGATTACAACGGTATGTGTATTTTTTCCCTATGCCAGTCTGGTTAAGCGTTTGGAGCAGCAGAATTGCGAAATATTGTTTGCCTTCTCAACCATTTCTTGGCTTCAAACTCCCATATCTCGCGAACGGATTGTCCTAACCCAAAAATTCCTATTGCATCTGAAAGTAGAAACTCGCCCGATTACAACGGTAAGTGTATTTTATCCCTGGGCCATTCTGGTTAAGCGTTTGGAGCAGCAGAATTGCGAAAAATTTTTTGCCTTCTCAACCATTTCTTGGCTTCAAACTCCCATATCTCGCGAACGGATTGACCTAATCCAAAAATTTCTGATGCGTCTGAAAGTAGAACTCGCCCGATTACAACGGTATGTGTATTTTTTCCCTAGGCCATTCTGGTTAAGCGTTTGGAGCAGCAGAAGTGCGAAAAATTTGCTGTCTTCTCAACCATTTCATTGCTTCAAACTCCCATATCTAGCGAACGGATTGACCTAACCCAAAAATTCCTATTGCATCTGAAAGTAGAAACTCGCCCGATTACAACGGCATGTGTATTTTTTCCCTAGGCCATTCTGGTTAAGCGTTTGGAGCAGCAGATTTGCGAAAAATTTGCTGTCTTCTCAACCATTTCATTGCTTCAAACTCCCATATCTAGCGAACGGATTGACCTAACCCAAAAATTCCTGTTGCGTCTGAAAGTAGAAACACGCCCGATTACACCGGTATGTGTATTTTTTCCCTAGACCATTCTGGTTAAGCGTTTGGAGCAGCAGAATGGCGAAAAATTGTTTGCCTTCTCAACCATTTCTTGGCTTCAAACTCCCATATCTCGCGAACGGATTGTCCTAACCCAAAAATTCCTATTGCATCTGAAAGTAGAAACTCGCCCGATTACATCGGTATGCGCATTTTTTCCCTAGGCCATTCTGGTTAAGCGTTTGGAGCAGCAGAAGTGCGAAAAATTTGTTGTCTTCTCAACCATTTCTTAGCTTCATACTCCCATATCTCGCGAACGGATTGACCTAACCCAAAAATTCCTATTGCATTTGAAAGTAGAAACTCGCCCGATTACAACTGTATGTGTATTTTTTTCCCTAGGCCAGTCTGGTTAAGCGTTTGGAGCATCAGAATTGCGAAAAATTTTTTGCCCTCTCAACCATATCTTGGCTCACACTCTCAAATCTCGCGAACGGATTGACCTAACCCAAAAATTCCTATTGCATCTGAAAGTAGAAACACGCCCCATTACAACGGTATGTGTACTTTTTCCCTAGGCCATTCTGGTTAAGCGTTTGGAGCAGCAGAATTGCGAAAAATTTGTTGTCTTCTCAACCATTTGTTAGCTTTAAACTCCCGTATATCGCGAACGGATTTACCTAACCCAAAAATTCGTGTTGCATCTGAAAGTAGAAACTCGCCCGATTACAACGGTATGTGTATTTTTCAAAAATTCCTATTGCATCTGAAAGTAGAAACTCGCCCGATTACAACGGTATGTGTATTTTTTCCCTAGGCCATTCTGGTTAAGCGCTTGGAGCAGCAGAATTAAGTAGAGACTCGCCCGATTACAACGGTATGTGTATTTCTTCCCTATGCCAGTCTGGTTAAGCGTTTGGAGCAGCAGAATTGCGAAAAATTGTTTGCCTTCTCAACCATTTCTTGGCTTCAAACTCCCATATCTCGCGAACGGATTGACCTAACCCAAAAATTCCTGTTGCGTCTGAAAGTAGAAACTCGCCCGATTACACCGGTATGTGTATTTTTTCCCTAGACCATTCTGGTTAAGCGTTTGGAGCAGCAGAATGGCGAAAAATTTTTTGCCTTCTCAACCATTTCTTGGCTTCAAACTCCCATATCTCGCGAACGGATTGACCTAACCCAAAAATTCCTGTTGCGTCTGAAAGTAGAAACTCGCCCGATTACACTGGTATGTGTATTTTTTCCCTAGGCCATTCTGGTTAAGCGTTTGGAGCAGCAGAATTGCGAAAAATTTGTTGTCTTCTCAACCATTTGTTAGCTTCAAACTCCGATATCTCGCGAACGGATTGACCTAACCCAAAAATTTCTGATGCGTCTGAAAGTAGAACTCGCCCGATTACAACGGTATGTGTATTTTTTCCCTAGGCCATTCTGGTTAAGCGTTTGGAGCAGCAGAAGTGCGAAAAATTTGCTGTCTTCTCAACCATTTCATTGCTTCAAACTCCCATATCTAGCGAACGGATTGACCTAACCCAAAAATTCCTATTGCATCTGAAAGTAGAAACTCGCCCGATTACAACGGCATGTGTATTTTTCCCTAGGCCATTCCGGTTAAGCGTTTGGAGCAGCAGAATTGCGAAAAATTTTTTGCCTTCTCAACCATTTCTTGGCTTCAAACTCCCATATCTCGCGAACGGATTGACCTAACCCAAAAATTCCAATTGCTTCTGAAAGTAGAAACCCGCCCGATTACAACTTCATGCGTATTTTTTCCCTAGGCCATTCTAGTTAAGCGTTTGGAGCAGCAGAATTGCGAAAAATTTGTTGTCTTCTCAACCATTTGTTAGCTTTAAACTCCCGTATATCGCGAACGGATTTACCTAACCCAAAAATTCGTGTTGCATCTGAAAGTAGAAACTCGCCCGATTACAACGGTATGTGTATTTTTCAAAAATTCCTATTGCATCTGAAAGTAGAAACTCGCCCGATTACAACGGTATGTGTATTTTTTCCCTAGTCCATTCTGGTTAAGCGCTTGGAGCAGCAGAATTAAGTAGAGACTCGCCCGATTACAACGGTATGTGTATTTCTTCCCTATGGCAGTCTGGTTAAGCGTTTGGAGCAGCAGAATTGCGAAAAATTGTTTGCCTTCTCAACCATTTCTTGGCTTCAAACTCCCATATCTCGCGAACGCATTGACCTAACGCAAAAATTCCAATTGCTTCTGAAAGTAGAAACTCGCCCGATTACACCGGTATGTGTATTTTTTCCCTAGACCATTCTGGTTAAGCGTTTGGAGCAGCAAAATGGCGAAAAATTTTTTGCCTTCTCAACCATTTCTTGGCTTCAAACTCCCATTTCTCGCGAACGGATTGACCTAACCCAAAAAATCCAATTGCTTCTGAAAGTAGAAACTCGCCCGATTAGAACCGTATGTGTATTTTCTCCCTAGGCCATTCTGGTTAAGCGTTTGGAGCAGCAGAAGTGCGAAAAATTTGTTGTCTTCTCAACCATTTCTTAGCTTCATACTCCCATATCTCGCGAACGGATTGACCTAACCCCAAAATTCCTATTGCATCTGAAAGTAGAAACTCGCCCGATTACAACGGTATGGGTATTTTGTCCCTAGGCCAATCTGGTTAAGCGTTTGGAGCAGCAGAAGTGCGAAAAATTTGTTGTCTTCTCAACCATTTCTTAGCTTCACAGACCCCTATCTCGCGAACGGATTGACCAAACCCAAAAATTCCTGCTGCGTCTGAAAGTAGAAACTCGCCCGATTACAACTTCATGCGTATTTTTTCCCTAGGCCATTCTAATTAAGCGTTTGGAGCAGCAGAATTGCGAAAAATTTGTTGTCTTCTCAACCATTTGTTAGCTTTAAACTCCCGTATATCGCGAACGGATTTACCTAACCCAAAAATTCGTGTTGCATCTGAAAGTAGAAACTCGCCCGATTACAACGGTATGTGTATTTTTCAAAAATTCCTATTGCATCTGAAAGTAGAAACTCGCCCGATTACAACGGTATGTGTATTTTTTCCCTAGGCCATTCTGGTTAAGCGCTTGGAGCAGCAGAATTAAGTAGAGACTCGCCCGATTACAACGGTATGTGTATTTTTTCCCTATGCCAGTCTGGATAAGCGTTTGGAGCAGCAGAATTGCGAAATATTGTTTGCCTTCTCAACCATTTCTTGGCTTCAAACTCCCATATCTCGCGAACGGATTGTCCTAACCCAAAAATTCCTATTGCATCTGAAAGTAGAAACTCGCCCGATTACAACGGTAAGTGTATTTTATCCCTGGGCCATTCTGGTTAAGCGTTTGGAGCAGCAGAATTGCGAAAAATTTTTTGCCTTCTCAACCATTTCTTGGCTTCAAACTCCCGTATCTCGCGAACGGATAGACCTAACCCAAAAATTCCTGTTGCGTCTGAAAGTAGAAACTCGCCCGATTACACCGGTATGTGTATTTTTTCACTAGACCACTCTGGTTAAGCGTTTGGAGCAGCAGAATGGCGAAAAATTTTTTTGCCTTCTCAACCATTTCTTGGCTTCAAACTCCCATATCTCGCGAACGGATTGACCTAACCCAAAAATTTCTGATGCGTCTGAAAGTAGAACTCGCCCGATTACAACGGTATGTGTATTTTTTCCCTAGGCCATTCTGGTTAAGCGTTTGGAGCAGCAGAAGTGCGAAAAATTTGCTGTCTTCTCAACCATTTCATTGCTTCAAACTCCCATATCTAGCGAACGGATTGACCTAACCCAAAAATTCCTATTGCATCTGAAAGTAGAAACTCGCCCGATTACAACGGCATGTGTATTTTTTCCCTAGGCCATTCTGGTTAAGCGTTTGGAGCAGCAGATTTGCGAAAAATTTGCTGTCTTCTCAACCATTTCATTGCTTCAAACTCCCATATCTAGCGAACGGATTGACCTAACCCAAAAATTCCTGTTGCGTCTGAAAGTAGAAACACGCCCGATTACACCGGTATGTGTATTTTTTCCCTAGACCATTCTGGTTAAGCGTTTGGAGCAGCAGAATGGCGAAAAATTGTTTGCCTTCTCAACCATTTCTTGGCTTCAAACTCCCATATCTCGCGAACGGATTGTCCTAACCCAAAAATTCCTATTGCATCTGAAAGTAGAAACTCGCCCGATTACATCGGTATGCGCATTTTTTCCCTAGGCCATTCTGGTTAAGCGTTTGGAGCAGCAGAAGTGCGAAAAATTTGTTGTCTTCTCAACCATTTCTTAGCTTCATACTCCCATATCTCGCGAACGGATTGACCTAACCCAAAAATTCCTATTGCATTTGAAAGTAGAAACTCGCCCGTTTACAACTGTATGTGTCTTTTTTTCCCTAGGCCAGTCTGGTTAAGCGTTTGGAGCATCAGAATTGCGAAAAATTTTTTGCCCTCTCAACCATATCTTGGGTCACACTCTCAAATCTCGCGAACGGATTGACCTAACCCAAAAATTCCTATTGCATCTGAAAGTAGAAACACGCCCCATTACAACGGTATGTGTACTTTTTCCCTAGGCCATTCTGGTTAAGCGTTTGGAGCAGCAGAATTGCGAAGAATTTGTTGTCTTCTCAACCATTTGTTAGCTTTAAACTCCCGTATATCGCGAACAGATTTACCTAACCCAAAAATTCGTGTTGCATCTGAAAGTAGAAACTCGCCCGATTACAACGGTATGTGTATTTTTCAAAAATTCCTATTGCATCTGAAAGTAGAAACTCGCCCGATTACAACGGTATGTGTATTTTTTCCCTAGGCCATTCTGGTTAAGCGCTTGGAGCAGCAGAATTAAGTAGAGACTCGCCCGATTACAACGGTATGTGTATTTCTTCCCTATGCCAGTCTGGTTAAGCGTTTGGAGCAGCAGAATTGCGAAAAATTGTTTGCCTTCTCAACCATTTCTTGGCTTCAAACTCCCATATCTCGCGAACGGATTGACCTAACCCAAAAATTCCTGTTGCGTCTGAAAGTAGAAACTCGCCCGATTACACCGGTATGTGTATTTTTTCCCTAGACCATTCTGGTTAAGCGTTTGGAGCAGCAGAATGGCGAAAAATTTTTTGCCTTCTCAACCATTTCTTGGCTTCAAACTCCCATTTCTCGCGAACGGATTGACCTAACCCAAAAATTCCAATTGCTTCTGAAAGTAGAAACTCGCCCGATTACAACGGTATGTGTATTTTTTCCCTAGGCCATTCTGGTTAAGCGTTTGGAGCAGCAGAAGTGCGAAAAATTTGTTGTCTTCTCAACCATTTCTTAGCCTCATACTCCCACATCTCGCGAACGGATTGACCTAACCCAAAAATTCCTATTGCATTTGAAAGTAGAAACTCGCCCGTTTACAACTGTATGTGTCTTTTTTTCCCTAGGCCAGTCTGGTTAAGCGTTTGGAGCATCAGAATTGCGAAAAATTTTTTGCCCTCTCAACCATATCTTGGGTCACACTCTCAAATCTCGCGAACGGATTGACCTAACCCAAAAATTCCTATTGCATCTGAAAGTAGAAACACGCCCCATTACAACGGTATGTGTACTTTTTCCCTAGGCCATTCTGGTTAAGCGTTTGGAGCAGCAGAATTGCGAAGAATTTGTTGTCTTCTCAACCATTTGTTAGCTTTAAACTCCCGTATATCGCGAACAGATTTACCTAACCCAAAAATTCGTGTTGCATCTGAAAGTAGAAACTCGCCCGATTACAACGGTATGTGTATTTTTCAAAAATTCCTATTGCATCTGAAAGTAGAAACTCGCCCGATTACAACGGTATGTGTATTTTTTCCCTAGGCCATTCTGGTTAAGCGCTTGGAGCAGCAGAATTAAGTAGAGACTCGCCCGATTACAACG
Source organism: Ptiloglossa arizonensis (assembly GCF_051014685.1). Taxonomy (NCBI): domain Eukaryota; kingdom Metazoa; phylum Arthropoda; class Insecta; order Hymenoptera; family Colletidae; genus Ptiloglossa; species Ptiloglossa arizonensis. Next base: position 15,028 of record NW_027479657.1, read on the forward strand.
GTATGTGTATTTCTTCCCTATGCCAGTCTGGTTAAGCGTTTGGAGCAGCAGAATTGCGAAAAATTGTTTGCCTTCTCAACCATTTCTTGGCTTCAAACTCCCATATCTCGCGAACGGATTGACCTAACCCAAAAATTCCTGTTGCGTCTGAAAGTAGAAACTCGCCCGATTACACCGGTATGTGTATTTTTTCCCTAGACCATTCTGGTTAAGCGTTTGGAGCAGCAGAATGGCGAAAAATTTTTTGCCTTCTCAACCATTTCTTGGCTTCAAACTCCCATTTCTCGCGAACGGATTGACCTAACCCAAAAATTCCAATTGCTTCTGAAAGTAGAAACTCGCCCGATTACAACGGTATGTGTATTTTTTCCCTAGGCCATTCTGGTTAAGCGTTTGGAGCAGCAGAAGTGCGAAAAATTTGTTGTCTTCTCAACCATTTCTTAGCCTCATACTCCCACATCTCGCGAACGGATTGACCTAACCCAAAAATTCCTATTGCATCTGAAGGTAGAAACTCGCCCGATTACAATGGTGTGTGTATTTTTTCCCTAGGCCATTCTGGTTAAGCGTTTGGAGCAGCAGATTTGCGAAAAATTTTCTGTTTTCTCAACCATTTCATTGCTTCAAACTCCCATATCTAGCGAACGGATTGACCTAACCCAAAAATTCCTGTTGCGTCTGAAAGTAGAAACACGCCCGATTACACCGGTATGTGTATTTTCTCCCTAGACCATTCTGGTTAAGCGTTTGGAGCAGCAGAATGGCGAAAAATTTTTTGCCTTCTCAACCATTTCTTGGCTTCAAACTCCCATATCTCACGAACGGATTGACCTAACCCAAAAATTCCTATTGCATCTGAAAGTAGAGACTCGCCCGATTACAACGGTATGTGTATTTTTTTCCTAGGCCATTCTGGTTAAGCGTTTGGAGCAGCAGAACTGCGAAAAATTTGTTGTCTTCTCAACCATTTGTTAGCTTCAAACTCCCATATCTCGCGAACGGATTGACCTAACCCAAAAATTCCTGTTGCGTCTGAAAGTAGAAACTCGCCCGATTACAACGGTATGTGTATTTTTTCCCTAGGCCATTCTGGTTAAGCGTTTGGAGCAGCAGAATGGCGAAAAATTTTTTGCCTTCTCAACCATTTCTTGGCTTCAAACTCCCATTTCTCGCGAACGGATTGACCTAACCCAAAAATTCCAATTGCTTCTGAAAGTAGAAACTCGCCCGATTACAACGGTATGTGTATTTTTTCCCTAGGCCATTCTGGTTAAGCGTTTGGAGCAGCAGAAGTGCGAAAAATTTGTTGTCTTCTCAACCATTTCTTAGCTTCATACTCCCACATCTCGCGAACGGATTGACCTAACCCAAAAATTCCTATTGCATCTGAAAGTAGAGACTCGCCCGATTACAACGGTATGTGTATTTTTTTCCTGGGCCATTCTGGTTAAGCGTTTGGAGCAGCAGATTTGCGAAAAATTTGATGTCTTCTCAACCATTTCATTGCTTCAAACTCCCATATCTAGCGAACGGATTGACCTAACCCAAAAATTCCTATTGCATCTGAAAGTAGAAACTCGCCCGATTACAACGGTATGTGTATTTTATCCCTAGACCATTCTGGTTAAGCGGTTGGAGCAGCAGAATGGCAAAAATTTGTTGTCTTCTCAACCATTTCTTAGCTTCATACCCCCATATCTCGCGAACGGATTGACCTAACCCAAATATTCCTGTTGCGTCTGAAAGTAGAATCTCGCCCGATTACAACGGTATGTGTATTTTTTCCCAAGGCCAGTCTGGTTAAGCGTTTGGAGCAGCAGAAGTGCGAAAAATTTGTTGTCTTCTCAACCATTTCTTAGATTCATACTCCCATATCTCGCGAACGGATTGACCTAACCCAAAAATTCCTATTGCATCTGAAAGTAGAAACTCGCCCGATTACAACTGTATGTGTATTTTTTTCCCTAGGCCAGTCTGGTTAAGCGTTTGGAGCATCAGAATTGCGAAAAATTTTTTGCCCCCTCAACCATTTCTTGGCTCAAACTCTCAAATCTCGCGAACGGATTGACCTAACCCAAAAATTCCTATTGCACCTGCAAGTAGAAACTCGCCCGATTACAACGGTATGTGTACTTTTTCCCTAGGCCATTCTGGTTAAGCGTTTGGAGCAGCAGAATTGCGAAAAATTTGTTGTCTTCTCAACCATTTCTTGGCTTCAAAGTCCCATATCTCGCGAACGGATTGACCTAACCCAAAAATTCCTATTGCATCTGAATGTAGAAACTCGCCCGATTAGAACGGAATGTGTATTTTTTCCCTAGGCCATTCTGGATAAGCGTTTGGTGCAGCAGAAGTGCGAAATTTTTGTTGTCTTCTCAACCATTTCTTAGTTTCAAACTCCCATATCTCGCGAACGGATTGACCTAACCCAAATATTCCTGTTGCGTCTGAAAGTAGAATCTCGCCCGATTACAACGGTATGTGTATTTTTTCCCAAGGCCAGTCTGGTTAAGCGTTTGGAGCAGCAGAATTGCGAAAAATTTTTTGCCTTCTCAACCATTTCTTGGCTTCAAAGTCCCATATCTCGCGAACGGATTGACCTAACCCAAAAATTCCTATTGCATCTGAAAGTAGAAACTCGCCCGATTACAACGGTATGTGTATTTTTTCCCTAGGCCAGTCTGGTTAAGCGTTTGGAGCAGCAGAATTGCGAAAAATTTTTTGCCTTCTCAACCAATTCTTGGCTTCAAACTCCCATGTCTCGCGAACGGATTGACCTAACCCAAAAATTCCTATTGCATCTGAATGTAGAAACTCGCCCGATTAGAACGGTGTGTGTATTTTTTCCCTAGGCCATTCTGGATAAGCGTTTGGTGCAGCAGAAGTGCGAAATGTTTGTTGTCTTCTCAACCATTTCTTAGCTTCAAACTCCCATATCTCGCGAACGGATTGACCTAACCCTAAAATTCCTGTTGCGTCTGAATGTAGAAACTCGCCCGATTAGAACGGAATGTGTATTTTTTCCCTAGGCCATTCTGGATAAGCGTTTGGTGCAGCAGAAGTGCGAAATTTTTGTTGTCTTCTCAACCATTTCTTAGTTTCAAACTCCCATATCTCGCGAACGGATTGACCTAACCCAAATATTCCTGTTGCGTCTGAAAGTAGAATCTCGCCCGATTACAACGGTATGTGTATTTTTTCCCAAGGCCAGTCTGGTTAAGCGTTTGGAGCAGCAGAATTGCGAAAAATTTTTTGCCTTCTCAACCATTTCTTGGCTTCAAAGTCCCATATCTCGCGAACGGATTGACCTAACCCAAAAATTCCTATTGCATCTGAAAGTAGAAACTCGCCCGATTACAACGGTATGTGTATTTTTTCCCTAGGCCAGTCTGGTTAAGCGTTTGGAGCAGCAGAATTGCGAAAAATTTTTTGCCTTCTCAACCAATTCTTGGCTTCAAACTCCCATGTCTCGCGAACGGATTGACCTAACCCAAAAATTCCTATTGCATCTGAATGTAGAAACTCGCCCGATTAGAACGGTGTGTGTATTTTTTCCCTAGGCCATTCTGGATAAGCGTTTGGTGCAGCAGAAGTGCGAAATGTTTGTTGTCTTCTCAACCATTTCTTAGCTTCAAACTCCCATATCTCGCGAACGGATTGACCTAACCCTAAAATTCCTGTTGCGTCTGAAAGTAGAATCTCGCTCGATTACAACGGTATGTGTATTTTTTCCCTAGACTATTCTGGTTAAGCGGTTGGAGCAGCAGAATGGCGAAAAATTTTTTGCCTTCTCAACCATTTCTTGGCTTCAAAGTCCCATATCTCGCGAACGGATTGACCTAACCCAAAAATTCCAATTGCTTCTGAAAGTAGTGGCTCGCCCGATTACAACGGTATGCGTATTTTTTCCCTAGGCCATTCTGGTTAAGCGTTTGGAGCAGCAGAAGTGCGAAAAATTTGTTGTCTTCTCAACCATTTCTTAGCTTCATACTCCCATATCTCGCGAACGGATTGACCTAACCCAAAAAGTCCTATTGCATCTGAAAGTAGAAACTCGCCCGATTACAACTGTATGTGTATTTTTTTCCCTAGGTCAGTCTGGTTAAGCGTTTGGAGCATCAGAATTGCGAAAAATTTTTTGCCCTCTCAACCATTTCTTGGCTCAAACTCTCAAATCTCGCGAACGGATTGACCTAACCCAAAAATTCCTATTGCACCTGAAAGTAGAAACACGCCCGATTACAACGGTATGTGTACTTTTTCCCTAGGCCATTCTGGTTAAGCGTTTGGAGCAGCAGAATTGCGAAAAATTTGTTGTCTTCTCAACCATTTCTTTGCTTTAAACTTCCATATCTCGCGAACGGATTGATCTAACCCAAAAATTCCTATGGCATCTGAAATTAGAAACTCGCCCGATTACAACGGTCTGTGTATTTTTTCCCTAGGCCATTCTGGTTTAGCGTTTGGAGCAGCAGAATTGCGAAAAATTTGTTGTCTTCTCAACCATTTCTTAGCTTTAAACTCCCATACCTCGCGAACCTATTGACCTAACACAAAAATTCCTATTGCATCTGAAAGTATAAACTCGCCCGATTACAACGGCATGTGTATTTTTTCCCCAGGCCAGTCTGGTTAAGCGTTTGGAGCAGCAGAATTGCGAAAAATTTTTTGCCTTCTCAACCATTTCTTGGCTTCAAAGTCCCATATCTCGCGAACGGATTGACCTAACCCAAAAATTCCTATTGCATCTGAATGTAGAAACTCGCCCGATTAGAACGGTATGTGTATTTTTTCCCTAGGCCATTCTGGATAAGCGTTTGGTGCAGCAGAAGTGCGAAATGTTTGTTGTCTTCTCAACCATTTCTTAGTTTCAAACTCCCATATCTCGCGAACGGATTGACCTAACCCAAATATTCTAGTTGCGTCTGAAAGTAGAATCTCGCCCAATTACAACGGTATGTGTATTTTTTTCCAAGGCCAGTCTGGTTAAGCGTTTGGAGCAGCAGAATTGCGAAAAATTTTTTGCCAACTCAACCATTTCTTGGCTTCAAAGTCCCATATCTCGCGAACGGATTGACCTAACCCAAAAATTCCTATTGCATCTGAAAGTAGAAACTCGCCCGATTACAACGGTATGTGTATTTTTTCCCTAGGCCAGTCTGGTTAAGCGTTTGGAGCAGCAGAATTGCGAAAAATTTTTTGCCTTCTCAACCATTTCTTGGCTTCAAAGTCCCATATCTCGCGAACGGATTGACCTAACCCAAAAATTCCTATTGCATCTGAAAGTAGAAACTCGCCCGATTACAACGGTATGTGAATTTTTTCCCTAGGCCAGTCTGGTTAAGCGTTTGGAGCAGCAGAATTGCGGAAGAATTTTTTGCCTTCTCAACCATTTCTTGGCTTCAAACTCCCATATCTCGCGAACGGATTGACCTAACCCAAAAATTCCTATTGCATCTGAAAGTAGAGACTCGCCCGATTACAACGGTATGTGTATTTTTTTCCTAGGCCATTCTGGTTAAGCGTTTGGAGCAGCAGAACTGCGAAAAATTTGTTGTCTTCTCAACCATTTGTTAGCTTCAAACTCCCATATCTCGCGAACGGATTGACCTAACCCAAAAATTCCTGTTGCGTCTGAAAGTAGAAACTCGCCCGATTACAACGGTATGTGTATTTTTTCCCTAGGCCATTCTGGTTAAGCGTTTGGAGCAGCAGAATGGCGAAAAATTTTTTGCCTTCTCAACCATTTCTTGGCTTCAAACTCCCATTTCTCGCGAACGGATTGACCTAACCCAAAAATTCCAATTGCTTCTGAAAGTAGAAACTCGCCCGATTACAACGGTATGTGTATTTTTTCCCTAGGTGATTCTGGTTAAGCGTTTGGAGCAGCAGAAGTGCGAAAAATTTGTTGTCTTCTCAACCATTTCTTAGCTTCATACTCCCACATCTCGCGAACGGATTGACCTAACCCAAAAATTCCTATTGCATCTGAAAGTAGAGACTCGCCCGATTACAACGGTATGTGTATTTTTTTCCTGGGCCATTCTGGTTAAGCGTTTGGAGCAGCAGATTTGCGAAAAATTTGATGTCTTCTCAACCATTTCATTGCTTCAAACTCCCATATCTAGCGAACGGATTGACCTAACCCAAAAATTCCTATTGCATCTGAAAGTAGAAACTCGCCCGATTACAACGGTATGTGTATTTTATCCCTAGACCATTCTGGTTAAGCGGTTGGAGCAGCAGAATGGCAAAAATTTGTTGTCTTCTCAACCATTTCTTAGCTTCATACACCCATATCTCGCGAACGGATTGACCTAACCCAAATATTCCTGTTGCGTCTGAAAGTAGAATCTCGCCCGATTACAACGGTATGTGTATTTTTTCCCAAGGCCAGTCTGGTTAAGCGTTTGGAGCAGCAGAAGTGCGAAAAATTTGTTGTCTTCTCAACCATTTCTTAGATTCATACTCCCATATCTCGCGAACGGATTGACCTAACCCAAAAATTCCTATTGCATCTGAAAGTAGAAACACGCCCGATTACAACGGTATGTGTACTTTTTCCCTAGGCCATTCTGGTTAAGCGTTTGGAGCAGCAGAATTGCGAAAAATTTGTTGTCTTCTCAACCATTTCTTGGCTTCAAAGTCCCATATCTCGCGAACGGATTGACCTAACCCAAAAATTCCTATTGCATCTGAATGTAGAAACTCGCCCGATTAGAACGGAATGTGTATTTTTTCCCTAGGCCATTCTGGATAAGCGTTTGGTGCAGCAGAAGTGCGAAATTTTTGTTGTCTTCTCAACCATTTCTTAGTTTCAAACTCCCATATCTCGCGAACGGATTGACCTAACCCAAATATTCCTGTTGCGTCTGAAAGTAGAATCTCGCCCGATTACAACGGTATGTGAATTTTTTCCCAAGGCCAGTCTGGTTAAGCGTTTGGAGCAGCAGAATTGCGAAAAATTTGTTGTCTTCTCAACCATTTCTTAGCTTCATACTCCCATATCTCGCGAACGGATTGACCTAACCCAAAAATTCCTATTGCATCTGAAAGTAGAAACTCGCCCGATTACAACTGTATGTGTATTTTTTTCCCTAGGTCAGTCTGGTTAAGCGTTTGGAGCATCAGAATTGCGAAAAATTTTTTGCCCTCTCAACCATTTCTTGGCTCAAACTCTCAAATCTCGCGAACGGATTGACCTAACCCAAAAATTCCTATTGCACCTGAAAGTAGAAACACGCCCGATTACAACGGTATGTGTACTTTTTCCCTAGGCCATTCTGGTTAAGCGTTTGGAGCAGCAGAATTGCGAAAAATTTGTTGTCTTCTCAACCATTTCTTGGCTTTAAACTTCCATATCTCGCGAACGGATTGATCTAACCCAAAAATTCCTATGGCATCTGAAATTAGAAACTCGCCCGATTACAACGGTCTGTGTATTTTTTCCCTAGGCCATTCTGGTTAAGCGTTTGGAGCAGCAGAATTGCGAAAAATTTGTTGTCTTCTCAACCATTTCTTAGCTTTAAACTCCCATACCTCGCGAACCTATTGACCTAACACAAAAATTCCTATTGCATCTGAAAGTAGAAACTCGCCCGATTACAACCGCATGTGTATTTTTTCCCCAGGCCAGTCTGGTTAAGCGTTTGGAGCAGCAGAATTGCGAAAAATTTTTTGCCTTCTCAACCATTTCTTGGCTTCAAAGTCCCATATCTCGCGAACGGATTGACCTAACCCAAAAATTCCTATTGCATCTGAATGTAGAAACTCGCCCGATTAGAACGGTATGTGTATTTTTTCCCTAGGCCATTCTGGATAAGCGTTTGGTGCAGCAGAAGTGCGAAATGTTTGTTGTCTTCTCAACCATTTCTTAGTTTCAAACTCCCATATCTCGCGAACGGATTGACCTAACCCAAATATTCTTGTTGCGTCTGAAAGTAGAATCTCGCCCGATTACAAAGGTATGTGTATTTTTTTCCAAGGCCAGTCTGGTTAAGCGTTTGGAGCAGCAGAATTGCGAAAAATTTTTTGCCTTCTCAACCATTTCTTGGCTTCAAACTCCCATGTCTCGCGAACGGATTGACCTAACCCAAAAATTCCTATTGCATCTGAATGTAGAAACTCGCCCGATTAGAACGGTGTGTGTATTTTTTCCCTAGGCCATTCTGGATAAGCGTTTGGTGCAGCAGAAGTGCGAAATGTTTGTTGTCTTCTCAACCATTTCTTAGCTTCAAACTCCCATATCTCGCGAACGGATTGACCTAACCCAAAAATTCCTGTCGCGTATGAAAGTAGAATCTCGCCCGATTACAACGGTATGTGTATTTTTTCCCTAGACTATTCTGGTTAATCGGTTGGAGCAGCAGAATGGCGAAAAATTTTTTGCCTTCTCAACCATTTCTTGGCTTCAAAGTCCCATATCTCGCGAACGGATTGACCTAACCCAAAAATTCCAATTGCTTCTCAAAGTAGAGACTCGCCCGATTACAACGGTATGCGTATTTTTTCCCTAGGCCATTCTGGTTAAGCGTTTGGAGCAGTAGAAGTGCGAAAAATTTGTTGTCTTCTCAACCATTTCTTAGTTTCAAACTCCCATATCTCGCGAACGGATTGACCTAACCCAAATATTCCTGTTGCGTCTGAAAGTAGAATCTCGCCCGATTACAACGGTATGTGTATTTTTTCCCAAGGCCAGTCTGGTTAAGCGTTTGGAGCAGCAGAATTGCGAAAAATTTTTTGCCTTCTCAACCATTTCTTGGCTTCAAAGTCCCATATCTCGCGAACGGATTGACCTAACCCAAAAATTCCTATTGCATCTGAAAGTAGAAACTCGCCCGATTACAACGGTATGTGTATTTTTTCCCTAGGCCAGTCTGGTTAAGCGTTTGGAGCAGCAGAATTGCGAAAAATTTTTTGCCTTCTCAACCAATTCTTGGCTTCAAACTCCCATGTCTCGCGAACGGATTGACCTAACCCAAAAATTCCTATTGCATCTGAATGTAGAAACTCGCCCGATTAGAACGGTGTGTGTGTTTTTTCCCTAGGCCATTCTGGATAAGCGTTTGGTGCAGCAGAAGTGCGAAATGTTTGTTGTCTTCTCAACCATTTCTTAGCTTCAAACTCCCATATCTCGCGAACGGATTGACCTAACCCTAAAATTCCTGTTGCGTCTGAAAGTAGAATCTCGCCCGATTACAACGGTATGTGTATTTTTTCCCTAGACTATTCTGGTTAAGCGGTTGGAGCAGCAGAATGGCGAAAAATTTTTTGCCTTCTCAACCATTTCTTGGCTTCAAAGTCCCATATCTCGCGAACGGATTGACCTAACCCAAAAATTCCTATTGCACCTGAAAGTAGAAACACGCCCGATTACAACGGTATGTGTACTTTTTCCCTTGGCCATTCTGGATAAGCGTTTGGTGCAGCAGAATTGCGAAATTTTTGTTGTCTTCTCAACCATTTCTTAGTTTCAATCTCCCATATTTCGCGAACGGATTTTCCTAACCCAAATATTTCTGTTGCGTCTGAAAGTAGAATCTCGCCCGATTACAACGGTATGTGTATTTTTTCCCAAGGCCAGTCTGGTTAAGCGTTTGGAGCAGCAGAATTGCGAAAAATTTTTTGCCTTCTGAACCATTTCTTGGCTTCAAAGTCCCATATCTCGCGAACGGATTGACCTAACCCAAAAATTCCTATTGCATCTGAAAGTAGAAACTCGCCCGATTACAACGGTATGTGTATTTTTTCCCTAGGCCAGTCTGGTTAAGCGTTTGGAGCAGCAGAATTGCGAAAAATTTTTTGCCTTCTCAACCATTTCTTGGCTTCAAAGTCCCATATCTCGCGAACGTATTGACCTAACCCAAAAATTCCTATTGCATCTGAAAGTAGAAACTCGCCCGATTACAACGGTATGTGTATTTTTTCCCTAGGCCAGTCTGGTTAAGCGTTTGGAGCAGCAGAATTGTGAAAAATTTTTTGCCTTCTCAACCAATTCTTGGCTTCAAACTCCCATGTCTCGCGAACGGATTGACCTAACCCAAAAATTCCTATTGCATCTGAATGTAGAAACTCGCCCGATTAGAACGGTGTGTGTATTTTTTCCCTAGGCCATTCTGGATAAGCGTTTGGTGCAGCAGAAGTGCGAAATGCTTGTTGTCTTCTCAACCATTTTTTAGCTTCAAACTCCCATATCTCGCGAACGGATTGACCTAACCCTAAAATTCCTGTTGCGTCTGAAAGTAGAATCTCGCCCGATTACAACGGTATGTGTATTTTTTCCCTAGACTATTCTGGTTAAGCGGTTGGAGCAGCAGAATGGCGAAAAATTTTTTGCCTTCTCAACCATTTCTTGGCTTCAAAGTCCCATATCTCGCGAACGGATTGACCTAACCCAAAAATTCCTCTTGCACCTGAAAGTAGAAACACGCCCGATTACAACGGTATGTGTACTTTTTCCCTAGGCCATTCTGGATAAGCGTTTGGTGCAGCAGAATTGCGAAATTTTTGTTGTCTTCTCAACCATTTCTTAGTTTCAATCTCCCATATTTCGCGAACGGATTTTCCTAACCCAAATATTCCTGTTGCGTCTGAAAGTAGAATCTCGCCCGATTACAACGGTATGTGTATTTTTTCCCAAGGCCAGTCTGGTTAAGCGTTTGGAGCAGCAGAATTGCGAAAAATTTTTTGCCTTCTGAACCATTTCTTGGCTTCAAAGTCCCATATCTCGCGAACGGATTGACCTAACCCAAAAATTCCTATTGCATCTGAAAGTAGAAACTCGCCCGATTACAACGGTATGTGTATTTTTTCCCTAGGCCAGTCTGGTTAAGCGTTTGGAGCAGCAGAATTGCGAAAAATTTTTTGCCTTCTCAACCATTTCTTGGCTTCAAACTCCCATGTCTCGCGAACGGATTGACCTAACCCAAAAATTCCTATTGCATCTGAATGTAGAAACTCGCCCGATTAGAACGGTGTGTGTATTTTTTCCCTAGGCCATTCTGGATAAGCGTTTGGTGCAGCAGAAGTGCGAAATGTTTGTTGTCTTCTCAACCATTTCTTAGCTTCAAACTCCCATATCTCGCGAACGGATTGACCTAACCCAAAAATTCCTGTTGCGTCTGAAAGTAGAATCTCGCCCGATTACAACGGTATGTGTATTTTTTCCCTAGACTATTCTGGTTAAGCGGTTGGAGCAGCAGAATGGCGAAAAATTTTTTGCCTTCTCAACCATTTCTTGGCTTCAAAGTCCCATATCTCGCGAACGGATTGACCTAACCCAAAAATTCCAATTGCTTCTCAAAGTAGAGACTCGCCCGATTACAACGGTATGCGTATTTTTTCCCTAGGCCATTCTGGTTAAGCGTTTGGAGCAGCAGAATTGCGAAAAATTTTTTGCCCTCTCAACCATTTCTTGGCTTCAAACTCCCATATCTCGCGAAGGGATTGACCTAATCCAAAAATTCCTATTGCATCTGAAAGTAGAAACTCGTCCGATTACAACGGTATGTGTATTTTTTCCCTAGGCCATTCTGGTTAAGCGTTTGGAGCAGCAGAAGTGCGAAAAATTTTTTGCCCTCTCAACCATTTCTTGGCTTCAAACTCCCATATCTCGCGAAGGGATTGACCTAATCCAAAAATTCCTATTGCATCTGAAAGTAGAAACTCGCCCGATTGCAACGGTATGTGTATTTTTTCCCTAGGCCATTCTGGTTAAGCGTTTGCAGCCGCAGAATTGCGAAAATTTTTTTGCCTTCTCAACCATTTCTTGGCTTCAAACTCCCATATCTCGCGAACGGATTGACCTAACCCAGAAATTCCTATTGCATCTGAAAGTAGAAACTCGCCCGATTACAACGGTTTGTGTATTTTTTCCCTAGGGCATACTGGTTAAGCGTTTGGAGCAGCAAAATTGCGAAAAATTTGTTGTCTTCTCAAACATTTCTTAGCTTTAAACTCCCATATCTCGCGGACGGATTGACCAAACCCAAAAATTCCTATTGCATCTGAAAGTAGAAACTCGCCCGGTTACAACGGTATGTGTGTTTTTTCCCAAGGTCATTCTGGTTATGCGTTTGGAGCAGCAGAATTGCGAAATATTTGTTGTCTTCTCAAACATTTCTTAGCTTTAAACTCCCGTATCTCGCGAACGGATTGACCTAACCCAAAAATTCCTATTGCATCTGAAAGTAGAAACTCGCCCGATTACAACGGTATGTGTATTTTTTCCCTAGGCCATTCTGGTTAAGCGTTTGGAGCAGCAGAATTGCGAAAAATTGTTTGCCTTCTCAACCATTTCTTGGCTTCAAACTCCCATATCTCGCGAACGGATTGACCTAACCCAAAAATTCCTATTGCATCTGAAAGTAGAAACTCGCCCGATTGCAACGGTATGTGTATTTTTTCCCAGGGCCATTCTGGTTATGCGTTTGGAGCAGCAGAATTGCGAAAAATTTTTTGCCTTCTCAACCATTTCTTGGCTTCAAACTCCCATATCTCGCGAACGGATTCACCTAACCCAAAAATTCCTGTTGCATCTGAAAGTAGAAACTCGCCCGATTACAACGGTATGTGTATTTTTTCCCTAGGCCAGTATGGTTAAGCGTTTGGAGCAGCAGAATTGCGAAAAATTTTTTGCCTTCTCAACCATTTCTTGGCTTCAAACTCCCATATCTCACGATCGGATCGACCTAACCCAAAAATTACTATTGCATCTGAAAGTAGAATCTCGCCCGATTACAGCGGTATGTGTGTTTTTTCCCTGGGCAATTCTGGTTAAGCATTTGGAGCAGCAGAATTGCGAAAAATTTTTTGCCTTCTCAACCATTTCTTGGATTTAAACTCCCATATCTCGCGAACGGATTGGCCTAACCCAAAAATTCCTATTGCATCTGAGAGTAGAAGCTCGCCCGATTACAACGGTATGTGTATTTTTTCCCTAGGCCATTCTGGTTAAGCGTTTGGAGCAGCAGAGTTGCGAAAAATTTTTTGCCTTCTCAACCATTTCTTGGCTTCAAATTCCCATATCTCACGAACGGATTGACCTCACCCAAAAATTCCAATTGCATCTGAAAGTAGAAACTCGCCCGATTACAACGGTATGTGTATTTTTTCCCTAGGCCATTCTGGTTATGCGTTTGGAGCAGCAGAATTGCGAAAAATTTTTTGCCTTCTCAACCATTTCTTGGCTTCAAACTCCCATATCTCGCGAACGGATTGACCTAACCCAAAAATTCCTGTTGCATCTGAAAGTAGAAACTCGCCCGATTACAACGGTATGTGTATTTTTTCCCTAGGCCAGTATGGTTAAGCGTTTGGAGCAGCAGAATTGCGAAAAATTTTTTGCCTTCTCAACCATTTCTTGGCTTCAAACTCCCATATCTCACGATCGGATCGACCTAACCCAAAAATTACTATTGCATCTGAAAGTAGAATCTCGCCCGATTACAGCGGTATGTGTGTTTTTTCCCTGGGCCATTCTGGTTAAGCATTTGGAGCAGCAGAATTGCGAAAAATTTTTTGCCTTATCAACCATTTCTTAGCTTTAAACTCCCATATCTCGCGAACGGATGGGCCTAACCCAAAAATTCCTATTGCATCTGAAAGTAGAAACTCGCCCGATTACAACGGTATGTGTGTTTTTTCCCAAGGTCATTCTGGTTATGCGTTTGGAGCAGCAGAATTGCGAAAAATTTTTTGCCTTCTCAACTATTTCTTGGCTTCAAGCTCCCATATCTCGCGTACGGATTGACCTAACCCAAAAATTCCGGTTGCATCTGAAAGTAGAAACTCGCCCGATTACAACGGTATGTGTATTTTTTCCCTAGGCCAGTATGGTTAAGCGTTTGGAGCAGTAGAATTGCGAAAAATTTTTTGCCTTCTCAACCATTTCTTGGCTTCAAACTCCCATACCTCGCGAACGGATTGACCTAACCCAATAATTCCTGTTGCATCTGAAAGTAGAAACTCGCCCGATTGCAACGGTATGTGTATTTTTTCCCTAGGCCATTCTGGTTAAGCGTTTGGAGCAGCAGAATTGCGGAAAATTTTTTGCCCTCTCATCCATTCCTTGGTTTCAAACTCCCATATCTCGCAAACGGATTGACCTCACCCAAAAATTCCTATTGCATCTGAAAGTAGAAACTCGCCCGATTACAACGGTATGTGTATTTTGTTCCTAGGCCATTCTGGTTAAGCGTTTGGAGCAGCAGAAGTGCGAAAAATTTGTTGTCTTCTCAACCATTTCTTAGCTTCGAACTCCCATATCTCGCGAACGGATTGACCTAACCCAAAAATTCCGGTTGCGTCTGAAAGTAGAAACTCGCCCGAATACAACGGTATGTGTATTTTTTCCCTGGGACATACTGGCTAAGCGTTTGGAGCAGCAGAATTGCGAATAATTTTTTGCCTTCTCAACCATTTCTTAGCTTCAAACTCCCATACCTCGCGAACGGATTGACCTAACCCAAAAATTCCTATTGCATCTGATAGTAGAAACTCGCCCGATTACAACGGTATGTGTATTTTTTCCCTAGGGCATACTGGTTAAGCGTTTGGAGCAGCAAAATTGCGAAAAATTTGTTGTCTTCTCAAACATTTCTTAGCTTTAAACTCCCGTATCTCGCGATCGGATTGACCTAACCCAAAAATTCCTGTAGCGTCTGAAAGCAGAAACTCGCCCGATTACAACGGTATGTGTATTTTTTCCCTATCCCGTTCCGGTCAAGCGTTTGGAGTAGCAGAATTGCGAAAAATTTTTTGCCTTATCAACCATTTCTTAGCTTTAAACTCCCATATCTCGCGAACGGATGGGCCTAACCCAAAAATTCCTATTGCATCTGAAAGTAGAAACTCGCCCGATTACAACGGTATGTGTGTTTTTTCCCAAGGTCATTCTGGTTATGCGTTTGGAGCAGCAGAATTGCGAAAAATTTTTTGCCTTCTCAACTATTTCTTGGCTTCAAGCTCCCATATTTCGCGTACGGATTGACCTAACCCAAAAATTCCGGTTGCATCTGAAAGTAGAAACTCGCCCGATTACAACGGTATGTGTATTTTTTCCCTAGGCCAGTATGGTTAAGCGTTTGGAGCAGCAGAATTGCGAAAAATTTTTTGCCTTCTCAACCATTTCTTGGCTTCAAACTCCCATATCTCGCGAATGGATTGACCTAACCCAATAATTCCTGTTGCATCTGAAAGTAGAAACTCGCCCGATTGCAACGGTATGTGTATTTTTTCCCTAGGCCATTCTGGTTAAGCGTTTGGAGCAGCAGAATTGCGGAAAATTTTTTGCCCTCTCATCCATTCCTTGGCTTCAAACTCCCATATGTCGCGAATGGATTGACTTAACCCAAAAATTCCTGTTGCGTCTGAAAGTAGAAACTCGCCCGATTACAGCGGTATGTGTATTTTTTCCCTAGGCAATTCTGGTTAAGCGTTTGGAGCAGCAGAATTGCGAAAAATTTGTTGTCTTCTCAAACATTTCTTAGCTTTAAACTCCCGTATCTCGCGAACGGATTGACCTAACCCAAAACTTCTTATTGCATCTGAAAGTAGAAACTCGCCCGATTACAACGGTATGTGTATTTTTTCCCAGGGCCATTCTGGTTATGCGTTTGGAGCAGCAGAATTGCGAAAAATTTTTTGCCTTCTCAACCATTTCTTGGCTTCAAACTCCCATATCTCGCGAACGGATTGACCTAACCCAAAAATTCCTGTTGCATCTGAAAGTAGAAACTCGCCCGATTACAACGGTATGTATATTTTTTCCCTAGGCCAGTATGGTTAAGCGTTTGGAGCAGCAGAATTGCGAAAAATTTTTTGCCTTCTCAACCATTTCTTGGCTTCAAACTCCCATATCTCACGATCGGATCGACCTAACCCAAAAATTACTATTGCATCTGAAAGTAGAATCTCGCCCGATTACAGCGGTATGTGTGTTTTTTCCCTAGGCCATTCTGGTTAAGCATTTGGAGCAGCAGAATTGCGAAAAATTTTTTGCCTTCTCAAACATTTCTTGGATTTAAACTCCCATATCTCGCGAACGGATTGTCCTAACCCAAAAATTCCTGTAGCGTCTGAAAGCAGAAACTCGCCCGATTACAACGGTATGTGTATTTTTCCCCTATCCCGTTCCGGTCAAGCGTTTGGAGTAGCAGAATTGCGAAAAATTTTTTGCCTTATCAACCATTTCTTAGCTTTAAACTCCCATATCTCGCGAACGGATGGGCCTAACCCAAAAATTCCTATTGCATCTGAAAGTAGAAACTCGCCCGATTACAACGGTATGTGTATTTTTTCCCTAGGCCATTCCGGTTAAGCGTTTGGAGCAGCAGAATTGCGAAAAATTTTTTGCCTTCTCAACCATTTCTTGGCTTCAAATTCCCATATCTCGCGAACGGATTGACCTCACCCAAAAATTCCTATTGCATCTGAAAGTAGAAACTCGCCCGATTACAACGGTATGTGTATTTTTTCCCTAGGCCTGTCTGGTTAAGCGTTTGGAGCAGCAGAATTGCAAAAAATTGTTTGCCTTCTCAACCATTTCTTGGCTTCAAACTCCCGTATCTCGCGAACGGATTGACCTAACCCAAAAATTCCTATTGCATCTGAAAGTAGAAACTCGCCCGATTACAATGTTATGTGTATTTTATCCCTAGCCCATTCCGGTCAAGCGTTTGGAGTAGCAGAATTGCGAAAAATTTTTTGCCTTATCAACCATTTCTTAGCTTTAAACTCCCATATCTCGCGAACGGATGGGCCTAACCCAAAAATTCCTATTGCATCTGAAAGTAGAAACTCGCCCGATTACAACGGTATGTGTGTTTTTTCCCAAGGTCATTCTGGTTATGCGTTTGGAGCAGCAGAATTGCGAAAAATTTTTTGCCTTCTCAACTATTTCTTGGCTTCAAGCTCCCATATCTCGCGTACGGATTGACCTAACCCAAAAATTCCGGTTGCATCTGAAAGTAGAAACTCGCCCGATTACAACGGTATGTGTATTTTTTCCCTAGGCCAGTATGGTTAAGCGTTTGGAGCAGCAGAATTGCGAAAAATTTTTTGCCTTCTCAACCATTTCTTGGCTTCAAACTCCCATATCTCGCGAATGGATTGACCTAACCCAATAATTCCTGTTGCATCTGAAAGTAGAAACTCGCCCGATTGCAACGGTATGTGTATTTTTTCCCTAGGCCATTCTGGTTAAGCGTTTGGAGCAGCAGAATTGCGGAAAATTTTTTGCCCTCTCATCCATTCCTTGGTTTCAAACTCCCATATCTCGCAAACGGATTGACCTCACCCAAAAATTCCTATTGCATCTGAAAGTAGAAACTCGCCCGATTACAACGGTATGTGTATTTTGTTCCTAGGCCATTCTGGTTAAGCGTTTGGAGCAGCAGAAGTGCGAAAAATTTGTTGTCTTCTCAACCATTTCTTAGCTTCGAACTCCCATATCTCGCGAACGGATTGACCTAACCCAAAAATTCCGGTTGCGTCTGAAAGTAGAAACTCGCCCGAATACAACGGTATGTGTATTTTTTCCCTGGGACATACTGGCTAAGCGTTTGGAGCAGCAGAATTGCGAATAATTTTTTGCCTTCTCAACCATTTCTTAGCTTCAAACTCCCATACCTCGCGAACGGATTGACCTAACCCAAAAATTCCTATTGCATCTGATAGTAGAAACTCGCCCGATTACAACGGTATGTGTATTTTTCCCTAGGGCATACTGGTTAAGCGTTTGGAGCAGCAAAATTGCGAAAAATTTGTTGTCTTCTCAAACATTTCTTAGCTTTAAACTCCCGTATCTCGCGATCGGATTGACCTAACCCAAAAATTCCTGTAGCGTCTGAAAGCAGAAACTCGCCCGATTACAACGGTATGTGTATTTTTTCCCTATCCCGTTCCGGTCAAGCGTTTGGAGTAGCAGAATTGCGAAAAATTTTTTGCCTTATCAACCATTTCTTAGCTTTAAACTCCCATATCTCGCGAACGGATGGGCCTAACCCAAAAATTCCTATTGCATCTGAAAGTAGAAACTCGCCCGATTACAACGGTATGTGTGTTTTTTCCCAAGGTCATTCTGGTTATGCGTTTGGAGCAGCAGAATTGCGAAAAATTTTTTGCCTTCTCAACTATTTCTTGGCTTCAAGCTCCCATATTTCGCGTACGGATTGACCTAACCCAAAAATTCCGGTTGCATCTGAAAGTAGAAACTCGCCCGATTACAACGGTATGTGTATTTTTTCCCTAGGCCAGTATGGTTAAGCGTTTGGAGCAGCAGAATTGCGAAAAATTTTTTGCCTTCTCAACCATTTCTTGGCTTCAAACTCCCATATCTCGCGAATGGATTGACCTAACCCAATAATTCCTGTTGCATCTGAAAGTAGAAACTCGCCCGATTGCAACGGTATGTGTATTTTTTCCCTAGGCCATTCTGGTTAAGCGTTTGGAGCAGCAGAATTGCGGAAAATTTTTTGCCCTCTCATCCATTCCTTGGCTTCAAACTCCCATATGTCGCGAATGGATTGACTTAACCCAAAAATTCCTGTTGCGTCTGAAAGTAGAAACTCGCCCGATTACAGCGGTATGTGTATTTTTTCCCTAGGCAATTCTGGTTAAGCGTTTGGAGCAGCAGAATTGCGAAAAATTTGTTGTCTTCTCAAACATTTCTTAGCTTTAAACTCCCGTATCTCGCGAACGGATTGACCTAACCCAAAAATTCTTATTGCATCTGAAAGTAGAAACTCGCCCGATTACAACGGTATGTGTATTTTTTCCCAGGGCCATTCTGGTTATGCGTTTGGAGCAGCAGAATTGCGAAAAATTTTTTGCCTTCTCAACCATTTCTTGGCTTCAAACTCCCATATCTCGCGAACGGATTGACCTAACCCAAAAATTCCTGTTGCATCTGAAAGTAGAAACTCGCCCGATTACAACGGTATGTATATTTTTTCCCTAGGCCAGTATGGTTAAGCGTTTGGAGCAGCAGAATTGCGAAAAATTTTTTGCCTTCTCAACCATTTCTTGGCTTCAAACTCCCATATCTCACGATCGGATCGACCTAACCCAAAAATTACTATTGCATCTGAAAGTAGAATCTCGCCCGATTACAGCGGTATGTGTGTTTTTTCCCTAGGCCATTCTGGTTAAGCATTTGGAGCAGCAGAATTGCGAAAAATTTTTTGCCTTCTCAAACATTTCTTGGATTTAAACTCCCATATCTCGCGAACGGATTGTCCTAACCCAAAAATTCCTGTAGCGTCTGAAAGCAGAAACTCGCCCGATTACAACGGTATGTGTATTTTTCCCCTATCCCGTTCCGGTCAAGCGTTTGGAGTAGCAGAATTGCGAAAAATTTTTTGCCTTATCAACCATTTCTTAGCTTTAAACTCTCATATCTCGCGAACGGATGGGCCTAACCCAAAAATTCCTATTGCATCTGAAAGTAGAAACTCGCCCGATTACAACGGTATGTGTATTTTTTCCCTAGGCCATTCCGGTTAAGCGTTTGGAGCAGCAGAATTGCGAAAAATTTTTTGCCTTCTCAACCATTTCTTGGCTTCAAATTCCCATATCTCGCGAACGGATTGACCTCACCCAAAAATTCCTATTGCATCTGAAAGTAGAAACTCGCCCGATTACAACGGTATGTGTATTTTTTCCCTAGGCCTGTCTGGTTAAGCGTTTGGAGCAGCAGAATTGCAAAAAATTGTTTGCCTTCTCAACCATTTCTTGGCTTCAAACTCCCGTATCTCGCGAACGGATTGACCTAACCCAAAAATTCCTATTGCATCTGAAAGTAGAAACTCGCCCGATTACAATGTTATGTGTATTTTATCCCTAGCCCATTCTGGTCAAGCGTTTGGAGCAGCAGAATTGCGAAAAATTTGTTGTCTTCTCAACCATTTCTTAGCTTCAAACTCCCATATCTCGGGAACGGATTGACCTAACCCAAAAATTCCTATTGCATCTGAAAGTGGAAACTAGCCCGATTACAACCGTATGTGTCTATTTTCCCTAGGCCGTTCTGGTTAAGCATTTGGAGCAGCAGAATTGCGAATAATTTTTTGCCTTCTCAACCATTCCTTGGTTTCAAACTCCCATATCTCGCAAACGGATTGACCTCACCCAAAAATTCCTATTGCATCTGAAAGTAGAAACTCGCCCGATTACAACGGTATGTGTATTTTGTTCCTAGGCCATTCTGGTTAAGCGTTTGGAGCAGCAGAAGTGCGAAAAATTTGTTGTCTTCTCAACCATTTCTTAGCTTCGAACTCCCATATCTCGCGAACGGATTGACCTAACCCAAAAACTCCGGTTGCGTCTGAAAGTAGAAACTCGCCCGAATACAACGGTATGTGTATTTTTTCCCTGGGACATACTGGCTAAGCGTTTGGAGCAGCAGAATTGCGAATAATTTTTTGCCTTCTCAACCATTTCTTAGCTTCAAACTCCCATACCTCGCGAACGGATTGACCTAACCCAAAAATTCCTATTGCATCTGATAGTAGAAACTCGCCCGATTACAACGGTATGTGTATTTTTTCCCTAGGGCATACTGGTTAAGCGTTTGGAGCAGCAAAATTGCGAAAAATTTGTTGTCTTCTCAAACATTTCTTAGCTTTAAACTCCCGTATCTCGCGATCGGATTGACCTAACCCAAAAATTCCTGTAGCGTCTGAAAGCAGAAACTCGCCCGATTACAACGGTATGTGTATTTTTTCCCTATCCCGTTCCGGTCAAGCGTTTGGAGTAGCAGAATTGCGAAAAATTTTTTGCCTTATCAACCATTTCTTAGCTTTAAACTCCCATATCTCGCGAACGGATGGGCCTAACCCAAAAATTCCTATTGCATCTGAAAGTAGAAACTCGCCCGATTACAACGGTATGTGTGTTTTTTCCCAAGGTCATTCTGGTTATGCGTTTGGAGCAGCAGAATTGCGAAAAATTTTTTGCCTTCTCAACTATTTCTTGGCTTCAAGCTCCCATATCTCGCGTACGGATTGACCTAACCCAAAAATTCCGGTTGCATCTGAAAGTAGAAACTCGCCCGATTACAACGGTATGTGTATTTTTTCCCTAGGCCAGTATGGTTAAGCGTTTGGAGCAGCAGAATTGCGAAAAATTTTTTGCCTTCTCAACCATTTCTTGGCTTCAAACTCCCATATCTCGCGAATGGATTGACCTAACCCAATAATTCCTGTTGCATCTGAAAGTAGAAACTCGCCCGATTGCAACGGTATGTGTATTTTTTCCCTAGGCCATTCTGCTTAAGCGTTTGGAGCAGCAGAATTGCGGAAAATTTTTTGCCCTCTCATCCATTCCTTGGCTTCAAACTCCCATATGTCGCGAATGGATTGACTTAACCCAAAAATTCCTGTTGCGTCTGAAAGTAGAAACTCGCCCGATTACAGCGGTATGTGTATTTTTTCCCTAGGCAATTCTGGTTAAGCGTTTGGAGCAGCAGAATTGCGAAAAATTTGTTGTCTTCTCAAACATTTCTTAGCTTTAAACTCCCGTATCTCGCGAACGGATTGACCTAACCCAAAAATTCTTATTGCATCTGAAAGTAGAAACTCGCCCGATTACAACGGTATGTGTATTTTTTCCCAGGGCCATTCTGGTTATGCGTTTGGAGCAGCAGAATTGCGAAAAATTTTTTGCCTTCTCAACCATTTCTTGGCTTCAAACTCCCATATCTCGCGAACGGATTGACCTAACCCAAAAATTCCTATTGCATCTGAAAGTAGAAACTCGCCCGATTACAACGGTATGTATATTTTTTCCCTAGGCCAGTATGGTTAAGCGTTTGGAGCAGCAGAATTGCGAAAAATTTTTTGCCTTCTCAACCATTTCTTGGCTTCAAACTCCCATATCTCACGATCGGATCGACCTAACCCAAAAATTACTATTGCATCTGAAAGTAGAATCTCGCCCGATTACAGCGGTATGTGTGTTTTTTCCCTAGGCCATTCTGGTTAAGCATTTGGAGCAGCAGAATTGCGAAAAATTTTTTGCCTTCTCAAACATTTCTTGGATTTAAACTCCCATATCTCGCGAACGGATTGTCCTAACCCAAAAATTCCTGTAGCGTCTGAAAGCAGAAACTCGCCCGATTACAACGGTATGTGTATTTTTTCCCTATCCCGTTCCGGTCAAGCGTTTGGAGTAGCAGAATTGCGAAAAATTTTTTGCCTTATCAACCATTTCTTAGCTTTAAACTCCCATATCTCGCGAACGGATGGGCCTAACCCAAAAATTCCTATTGCATCTGAAAGTAGAAACTCGCCCGATTACAACGGTATGTGTATTTTTTCCCTAGGCCATTCCGGTTAAGCGTTTGGAGCAGCAGAATTGCGAAAAATTTTTTGCCTTCTCAACCATTTCTTGGCTTCAAATTCCCATATCTCGCGAACGGATTGACCTCACCCAAAAATTCCTATTGCATCTGAAAGTAGAAACTCGCCCGATTACAACGGTATGTGTATTTTTTCCCTAGGCCTGTCTGGTTAAGCGTTTGGAGCAGCAGAATTGCAAAAAATTGTTTGCCTTCTCAACCATTTCTTGGCTTCAAACTCCCGTATCTCGCGAACGGATTGACCTAACCCAAAAATTCCTATTGCATCTGAAAGTAGAAACTCGCCCGATTACAATGTTATGTGTATTTTATCCCTAGCCCATTCTGGTCAAGCGTTTGGAGCAGCAGAATTGCGAAAAATTTGTTGTCTTCTCAACCATATCTTAGCTTCAAACTCCCATATCTCGGGAACGGATTGACCTAACCCAAAAATTCCTATTGCATCTGAAAGTGGAAACTAGCCCGATTACAACCGTATGTGTCTATTTTCCCTAGGCCGTTCTGGTTAAGCATTTGGAGCAGCAGAATTGCGAATAATTTTTTGCCTTCTCAACCATTCCTTGGTTTCAAACTCCCATATCTCGCAAACGGATTGACCTCACCCAAAAATTCCTATTGCATCTGAAAGTAGAAACTCGCCCGATTACAACGGTATGTGTATTTTGTTCCTAGGCCATTCTGGTTAAGCGTTTGGAGCAGCAGAAGTGCGAAAAATTTGTTGTCTTCTCAACCATTTCTTAGCTTCGAACTCCCATATCTCGCGAACGGATTGACCTAACCCAAAAATTCCGGTTGCGTCTGAAAGTAGAAACTCGCCCGAATACAACGGTATGTGTATTTTTTCCCTGGGACATACTGGCTAAGCGTTTGGAGCAGCAGAATTGCGAATAATTTTTTGCCTTCTCAACCATTTCTTAGCTTCAAACTCCCATACCTCGCGAACGGATTGACCTAACCCAAAAATTCCTATTGCATCTGATAGTAGAAACTCGCCCGATTACAACGGTATGTGTATTTTTTCCCTAGAGCATACTGGTTAAGCGTTTGGAGCAGCAAAATTGCGAAAAATTTGTTGTCTTCTCAAACATTTCTTAGCTTTAAACTCCCGTATCTCGCGATCGGATTGACCTAACCCAAAAATTCCTGTAGCGTCTGAAAGCAGAAACTCGCCCGATTACAACGGTATGTGTATTTTTTCCCTATCCCGTTCCGGTCAAGCGTTTGGAGTAGCAGAATTGCGAAAAATTTTTTGCCTTATCAACCATTTCTTAGCTTTAAACTCCCATATCTCGCGAACGGATGGGCCTAACCCAAAAATTCCTATTGCATCTGAAAGTAGAAACTCGCCCGATTACAACGGTATGTGTGTTTTTTCCCAAGGTCATTCTGGTTATGCGTTTGGAGCAGCAGAATTGCGAAAAATTTTTTGCCTTCTCAACTATTTCTTGGCTTCAAGCTCCCATATCTCGCGTACGGATTGACCTAACCCAAAAATTCTGGTTGCATCTGAAAGTAGAAACTCGCCCGATTACAACGGTATGTGTATTTTTTCCCTAGGCCAGTATGGTTAAGCGTTTGGAGCAGCAGAATTGCGAAAAATTTTTTGCCTTCTCAACCATTTCTTGGCTTCAAACTCCCATATCTCGCGAATGGATTGACCTAACCCAATAATTCCTGTTGCATCTGAAAGTAGAAACTCGCCCGATTGCAACGGTATGTGTATTTTTTCCCTAGGCCATTCTGGTTAAGCGTTTGGAGCAGCAGAATTGCGGAAAATTTTTTGCCCTCTCATCCATTCCTTGGCTTCAAACTCCCATATGTCGCGAATGGATTGACTTAACCCAAAAATTCCTGTTGCGTCTGAAAGTAGAAACTCGCCCGATTACAGCGGTATGTGTATTTTTTCCCTAGGCAATTCTGGTTAAGCGTTTGGAGCAGCAGAATTGCGAAAAATTTGTTGTCTTCTCAAACATTTCTTAGCTTTAAACTCCCGTATCTCGCGAACGGATTGACCTAACCCAAAAATTCTTATTGCATCTGAAAGTAGAAACTCGCCCGATTACAACGGTATGTGTATTTTTTCCCAGGGCCATTCTGGTTATGCGTTTGGAGCAGCAGAATTGCGAAAAATTTTTTGCCTTCTCAACCATTTCTTGGCTTCAAACTCCCATATCTCGCGAACGGATTGACCTAACCCAAAAATTCCTGTTGCATCTGAATGTAGAAACTCGCCCGATTACAACGGTATGTATATTTTTTCCCTAGGCCAGTATGGTTAAGCGTTTGGAGCAGCAGAATTGCGAAAAATTTTTTGCCTTCTCAACCATTTCTTGGCTTCAAACTCCCATATCTCACGATCGGATCGACCTAACCCAAAAATTACTATTGCATCTGAAAGTAGAATCTCGCCCGATTACAACGGTATGTGTATTTTTTCCCTAGGCCATTCCGGTTAAGCGTTTGGAGCAGCAGAATTGCGAAAAATTTTTTGCCTTCTCAACCATTTCTTGGCTTCAAATTCCCATATCTCGCGAACGGATTGACCTCACCCAAAAATTCCTATTGCATCTGAAAGTAGAAACTCGCCCGATTACAACGGTATGTGTATTTTTTCCCTAGGCCTGTCTGGTTAAGCGTTTGGAGCAGCAGAATTGCAAAAAATTGTTTGCCTTCTCAACCATTTCTTGGCTTCAAACTCCCGTATCTCGCGAACGGATTGACCTAACCCAAAAATTCCTATTGCATCTGAAAGTAGAAACTCGCCCGATTACAATGTTATGTGTATTTTAACCCTAGCCCATTCTGGTCAAGCGTTTGGAGCAGCAGAATTGCGAAAAATTTGTTGTCTTCTCAACCATTTCTTAGCTTCAAACTCCCATATCTCGCGAAAGGATTGACCTAACCCAAAAATTCGTATTGCATCTGAAAGTAGAAACTCGCCCGTTTACAACGGTATGTGTATTTTTTCCCTAGGCCATACTGGTTAAGCGTTTGAAGCAGCAAAATTGCGAAAAATTGATGTCTTCTCAAACATTTCTTAGCTTTAAACTCCCATATCTCGCGGACGGATTGACCTAGCCCAAAAATTCCTGTTGCATCTGAAAGTAGAAACTCGCCCGATTGCAACGGTATGTGTATTTTTTCCCTAGGCCATTCTGGTTAAGCGTTTGCAGCAGCAGAATTGCGAAAAATTTTTGTCTTCTCAACCACTTCTTAGCTTCAAACTACCATATCTCGGGAACGGATTGACCTAACCCAAAAATTCCTATTGCATCTGAAAGTAGAAACTAGCCCGATTACAACCATATGTGTATATTGTCCCTAGGCCATTCTGGTTAAGCGTTTGGAGCAGCAGAATTGCGAATAATTTTTTGCCTTCTCAACCATTTCTTGGTTTCAAACTCCCATATCTCGCAAACGGATTGACCTCACCCAAAAATTCCTATTGCATCTGAAAGTAGAAACTCGCCCGATTACAACGGTATGTGTATTTTTTCCCTAGGCCATACTGGTTAAGCGTTTGTAGCAGCAAAATTGCGAAAAATTTGTTGTCTTCTCAAACCTTTCTTAGCTTTAAACTCCCATATCTCGCGGACGGATTGACCTAACCCAAAAATTCCTGTTGTATCTGAAAGTAGAAACTCGCCCGATTGCAACGGTATGTGTATTTTTTCCCTAGGCCATTCTGGTTAAGCGTTTGGAGGAGCAGAATTGCGGAAGAATTTTTTGCCTTCTCAACCATTTCTTGGCTTCAAACTACCATATCTCGCGAACGGATTGACCTAACCCAAAAATTCCTATTGCATCTGAAAGTGGAAACTAGCCCGATTACAACCGTATGTGTCTATTTTCCCTAGGCCGTTCTGGTTAAGCATTTGGAGCAGCAGAATTGCGAATAATTTTTTGCCTTATCAACCATTCCTTGGTTTCAAACTCCCATATCTCGCAAACGGATTGACCTCACCCAAAAATTCCTATTGCATCTGAAAGTAGAAACTCGCCCGATTACAACGGTATGTGTATTTTGTTCCTAGGCCATTCTGGTTAAGCGTTTGGAGCAGCAGAAGTGCGAAAAATTTGTTGTCTTCTCAACCATTTCTTAGCTTCGAACTCCCATATCTCGCGAACGGATTGACCTAACCCAAAAATTCCGGTTGCGTCTGAAAGTAGAAACTCGCCCGAATACAACGGTATGTGTATTTTTTCCCTGGGACATACTGGCTAAGCGTTTGGAGCAGCAGAATTGCGAATAATTTTTTGCCTTCTCAACCATTTCTTAGCTTCAAACTCCCATACCTCGCGAACGGATTGACCTAACCCAAAAATTCCTATTGCATCTGATAGTAGAAACTCGCCCGATTACAACGGTATGTGTATTTTTTCCCTAGGGCATACTGGTTAAGCGTTTGGAGCAGCAAAATTGCGAAAAATTTGTTGCCTTCTCAAACATTTCTTAGCTTTAAACTCCCGTATCTCGCGATCGGATTGACCTAACCCAAAAATTCCTGTAGCGTCTGAAAGCAGAAACTCGCCCGATTACAACGGTATGTGTATTTTTTCCCTATCCCGTTCCGGTCAAGCGTTTGGAGTAGCAGAATTGCGAAAAATTTTTTGCCTTATCAACCATTTCTTAGCTTTAAACTCCCATATCTCGCGAACGGATGGGCCTAACCCAAAAATTCCTATTGCATCTGAAAGTAGAAACTCGCCCGATTACAATGTTATGTGTATTTTAACCCTAGCCCATTCTGGTCAAGCGTTTGGAGCAGCAGAATTGCGAAAAATTTGTTGTCTTCTCAACCATTTCTTAGCTTCAAACTCCCATATCTCGCGAAAGGATTGACCTAACCCAAAAATTCGTATTGCATCTGAAAGTAGAAACTCGCCCGTTTACAACGGTATGTGTATTTTTTCCCTAGGCCATACTGGTTAAGCGTTTGAAGCAGCAAAATTGCGAAAAATTGATGTCTTCTCAAACATTTCTTAGCTTTAAACTCCCATATCTCGCGGACGGATTGACCTAGCCCAAAAATTCCTGTTGCATCTGAAAGTAGAAACTCGCCCGATTGCAACGGTATGTGTATTTTTTCCCTAGGCCATTCTGGTTAAGCGTTTGCAGCAGCAGAATTGCGAAAAATTTTTGTCTTCTCAACCACTTCTTAGCTTCAAACTACCATATCTCGGGAACGGATTGACCTAACCCAAAAATTCCTATTGCATCTGAAAGTAGAAACTAGCCCGATTACAACCATATGTGTATATTGTCCCTAGGCCATTCTGGTTAAGCGTTTGGAGCAGCAGAATTGCGAATAATTTTTTGCCTTCTCAACCATTTCTTGGTTTCAAACTCCCATATCTCGCAAACGGATTGACCTCACCCAAAAATTCCTATTGCATCTGAAAGTAGAAACTCGCCCGATTACAACGGTATGTGTATTTTTTCCCTAGGCCATACTGGTTAAGCGTTTGTAGCAGCAAAATTGCGAAAAATTTGTTGTCTTCTCAAACCTTTCTTAGCTTTAAACTCCCATATCTCGCGGACGGATTGACCTAACCCAAAAATTCCTGTTGTATCTGAAAGTAGAAACTCGCCCGATTGCAACGGTATGTGTATTTTTTCCCTAGGCCATTCTGGTTAAGCGTTTGGAGGAGCAGAATTGCGGAAGAATTTTTTGCCTTCTCAACCATTTCTTGGCTTCAAACTACCATATCTCGCGAACGGATTGACCTAACCCAAAAATTCCTATTGCATCTGAAAGTGGAAACTAGCCCGATTACAACCGTATGTGTCTATTTTCCCTAGGCCGTTCTGGTTAAGCATTTGGAGCAGCAGAATTGCGAATAATTTTTTGCCTTATCAACCATTCCTTGGTTTCAAACTCCCATATCTCGCAAACGGATTGACCTCACCCAAAAATTCCTATTGCATCTGAAAGTAGAAACTCGCCCGATTACAACGGTATGTGTATTTTGTTCCTAGGCCATTCTGGTTAAGCGTTTGGAGCAGCAGAAGTGCGAAAAATTTGTTGTCTTCTCAACCATTTCTTAGCTTCGAACTCCCATATCTCGCGAACGGATTGACCTAACCCAAAAATTCCGGTTGCGTCTGAAAGTAGAAACTCGCCCGAATACAACGGTATGTGTATTTTTTCCCTGGGACATACTGGCTAAGCGTTTGGAGCAGCAGAATTGCGAATAATTTTTTGCCTTCTCAACCATTTCTTAGCTTCAAACTCCCATACCTCGCGAACGGATTGACCTAACCCAAAAATTCCTATTGCATCTGATAGTAGAAACTCGCCCGATTACAACGGTATGTGTATTTTTTCCCTAGGGCATACTGGTTAAGCGTTTGGAGCAGCAAAATTGCGAAAAATTTGTTGTCTTCTCAAACATTTCTTAGCTTTAAACTCCCGTATCTCGCGATCGGATTGACCTAACCCAAAAATTCCTGTAGCGTCTGAAAGCAGAAACTCGCCCGATTACAACGGTATGTGTATTTTTTCCCTATCCCGTTCCGGTCAAGCGTTTGGAGTAGCAGAATTGCGAAAAATTTTTTGCCTTATCAACCATTTCTTAGCTTTAAACTCCCATATCTCGCGAACGGATGGGCCTAACCCAAAAATTCCTATTGCATCTGAAAGTAGAAACTCGCCCGATTACAACGGTATGTGTGTTTTTTCCCAATGTCATTCTGGTTATGCGTTTGGAGCAGCAGAATTGCGAAAAATTTTTTGCCTTCTCAACTATTTCTTGGCTTCAAGCTCCCATATCTCGCGTACGGATTGACCTAACCCAAAAATTCCGGTTGCATCTGAAAGTAGAAACTCGCCCGATTACAACGGTATGTGTATTTTTTCCCTAGGCCAGTATGGTTAAGCGTTTGGAGCAGCAGAATTGCGAAAAATTTTTTGCCCTCTCAACCATTTCTTGGCTTCAAACTCCCATATCTCGCGAATGGATTGACCTAACCCAATAATTCCTGTTGCATCTGAAAGTAGAAACTCGCCCGATTGCAACGGTATGTGTATTTTTTCCCTAGGCCATTCTGGTTAAGCGTTTGGAGCAGCAGAATTGCGGAAAATTTTTTGCCCTCTCATCCATTCCTTGGCTTCAAACTCCCATATGTCGCGAATGGATTGACTTAACCCAAAAATTCCTGTTGCGTCTGAAAGTAGAAACTCGCCCGATTACAGCGGTATGTGTATTTTTTCCCTAGGCAATTCTGGTTAAGCGTTTGGAGCAGCAGAATTGCGAAAAATTTGTTGTCTTCTCAAACATTTCTTAGCTTTAAACTCCCGTATCTCGCGAACGGATTGACCTAACCCAAAAATTCTTATTGCATCTGAAAGTAGAAACTCGCCCGATTACAACGGTATGTGTATTTTTTCCCAGGGCCATTCTGGTTATGCGTTTGGAGCAGCAGAATTGCGAAAAATTTTTTGCCTTCTCAACCATTTCTTGGCTTCAAACTCCCATATCTCGCGAACGGATTGACCTAACCCAAAAATTCCTGTTGCATCTGAAAGTAGAAACTCGCCCGATTACAACGGTATGTATATTTTTTCCCTAGGCCAGTATGGTTAAGCGTTTGGAGCAGCAGAATTGCGAAAAATTTTTTGCCTTCTCAACCATTTCTTGGCTTCAAACTCCCATATCTCACGATCGGATCGACCTAACCCAAAAATTACTATTGCATCTGAAAGTAGAATCTCGCCCGATTACAGCGGTATGTGTGTTTTTTCCCTAGGCCATTCTGGTTAAGCATTTGGAGCAGCAGAATTGCGAAAAATTTTTTGCCTTCTCAAACATTTCTTGGATTTAAACTCCCATATCTCGCGAACGGATTGTCCTAACCCAAAAATTCCTGTAGCGTCTGAAAGCAGAAACTCGCCCGATTACAACGGTATGTGTATTTTTTCCCTATCCCGTTCCGGTCAAGCGTTTGGAGTAGCAGAATTGCGAAAAATTTTTTGCCTTATCAACCATTTCTTAGCTTTAAACTCCCATATCTCGCGAACGGATGGGCCTAACCCAAAAATTCCTATTGCATCTGAAAGTAGAAACTCGCCCGATTACAACGGTATGTGTATTTTTTCCCTAGGCCATTCCGGTTAAGCGTTTGGAGCAGCAGAATTGCGAAAAATTTTTTGCCTTCTCAACCATTTCTTGGCTTCAAATTCCCATATCTCGCGAACGGATTGACCTCACCCAAAAATTCCTATTGCATCTGAAAGTAGAAACTCGCCCGATTACAACGGTATGTGTATTTTTTCCCTAGGCCTGTCTGGTTAAGCGTTTGGAGCAGCAGAATTGCAAAAAATTGTTTGCCTTCTCAACCATTTCTTGGCTTCAAACTCCCGTATCTCGCGAACGGATTGACCTAACCCAAAAATTCCTATTGCATCTGAAAGTAGAAACTCGCCCGATTACAATGTTATGTGTATTTTATCCCTAGCCCATTCTGGTCAAGCGTTTGGAGCAGCAGAATTGCGAAAAATTTGTTGTCTTCTCAACCATTTCTTAGCTTCAAACTCCCATATCTCGGGAACGGATTGACCTAACCCAAAAATTCCTATTGCATCTGAAAGTGGAAACTAGCCCGATTACAACGGTATGTGTATTTTTTCCCTGGGACATACTGGCTAAGCGTTTGGAGCAGCAGAATTGCGAATAATTTTTTGCCTTCTCAACCATTTCTTAGCTTCAAACTCCCATACCTCGCGAACGGATTGACCTAACCCAAAAATTCCTATTGCATCTGATAGTAGAAACTCGCCCGATTACAACGGTATGTGTATTTTTTCCCTAGGGCATACTGGTTAAGCGTTTGGAGCAGCAAAATTGCGAAAAATTTGTTGTCTTCTCAAACATTTCTTAGCTTTAAACTCCCGTATCTCGCGATCGGATTGACCTAACCCAAAAATTCCTGTAGCGTCTGAAAGCAGAAACTCGCCCGATTACAACGGTATGTGTATTTTTTCCCTATCCCGTTCCGGTCAAGCGTTTGGAGTAGCAGAATTGCGAAAAATTTTTTGCCTTATCAACCATTTCTTAGCTATAAACTCCCATATCTCGCGAACGGATGGGCCTAACCCAAAAATTCCTATTGCATCTGAAAGTAGAAACTCGCCCGATTACAACGGTATGTGTGTTTTTTCCCAAGGTCATTCTGGTTATGCGTTTGGAGCAGCAGAATTGCGAAAAATTTTTTGCCTTCTCAACTATTTCTTGGCTTCAAGCTCCCATATCTCGCGTACGGATTGACCTAACCCAAAAATTCCGGTTGCATCTGAAAGTAGAAACTCGCCCGATTACAACGGTATGTGTATTTTTTCCCTAGGCCAGTATGGTTAAGCGTTTGGAGCAGCAGAATTGCGAAAAATTTTTTGCCTTCTCAACCATTTCTTGGCTTCAAACTCCCATATCTCGCGAATGGATTGACCTAACCCAATAATTCCTGTTGCATCTGAAAGTAGAAACTCGCCCGATTGCAACGGTATGTGTATTTTTTCCCTAGGCCATTCTGGTTAAGCGTTTGGAGCAGCAGAATTGCGGAAAATTTTTTGCCCTCTCATCCATTCCTTGGCTTCAAACTCCCATATGTCGCGAATGGATTGACTTAACCCAAAAATTCCTGTTGCGTCTGAAAGTAGAAACTCGCCCGATTACAGCGGTATGTGTATTTTTTCCCTAGGCAATTCTGGTTAAGCGTTTGGAGCAGCAGAATTGCGAAAAATTTGTTGTCTTCTCAAACATTTCTTAGCTTTAAACTCCCGTATCTCGCGAACGTATTGACCTAACCCAAAAATTCTTATTGCATCTGAAAGTAGAAACTCGCCCGATTACAACGGTATGTGTATTTTTTCCCAGGGCCATTCTGGTTATGCGTTTGGAGCAGCAGAATTGCGAAAAATTTTTTGCCTTCTCAACCATTTCTTGGCTTCAAACTCCCATATCTCGCGAACGGATTGACCTAACCCAAAAATTCCTGTTGCATCTGAAAGTAGAAACTCGCCCGATTACAACGGTATGTGTGTTTTTTCCCAAGGTCATTCTGGTTATGCGTTTGGAGCAGCAGAATTGCGAAAAATTTTTTGCCTTCTCAACTATTTCTTGGCTTCAAGCTCCCATATCTCGCGTACGGATTGACCTAACCCAAAAATTCCGGTTGCATCTGAAAGTAGAAACTCGCCCGATTACAACGGTATGTGTATTTTTTCCCTAGGCCAGTATGGTTAAGCGTTTGGAGCAGCAGAATTGCGAAAAATTTTTTGCCTTCTCAACCATTTCTTGGCTTCAAACTCCCATATCTCGCGAATGGATTGACCTAACCCAATAATTCCTGTTGCATCTGAAAGTAGAAACTCGCCCGATTGCAACGGTATGTGTATTTTTTCCCTAGGCCATTCTGGTTAAGCGTTTGGAGCAGCAGAATTGCGGAAAATTTTTTGCCCTCTCATCCATTCCTTGGCTTCAAACTCCCATATGTCGCGAATGGATTGACTTAACCCAAAAATTCCTGTTGCGTCTGAAAGTAGAAACTCGCCCGATTACAGCGGTATGTGTATTTTTTCCCTAGGCAATTCTGGTTAAGCGTTTGGAGCAGCAGAATTGCGAAAAATTTGTTGTCTTCTCAAACATTTCTTAGCTTTAAACTCCCGTATCTCGCGAACGTATTGACCTAACCCAAAAATTCTTATTGCATCTGAAAGTAGAAACTCGCCCGATTACAACGGTATGTGTATTTTTTCCCAGGGCCATTCTGGTTATGCGTTTGGAGCAGCAGAATTGCGAAAAATTTTTTGCCTTCTCAACCATTTCTTGGCTTCAAACTCCCATATCTCGCGAACGGATTGACCTAACCCAAAAATTCCTGTTGCATCTGAAAGTAGAAACTCGCCCGATTACAACGGTATGTATATTTTTTCCCTAGGCCAGTATGGTTAAGCGTTTGGAGCAGCAGAATTGCGAAAAATTTTTTGCCTTCTCAACCATTTCTTGGCTTCAAACTCCCATACCTCACGATCGGATCGACCTAACCCAAAAATTACTATTGCATCTGAAAGTAGAATCTCGCCCGATTACAGCGGTATGTGTGTTTTTTCCCTAGGCCATTCTGGTTAAGCATTTGGAGCAGCAGAATTGCGAAAAATTTTTTGCCTTCTCAAACATTTCTTGGATTTAAACTCCCATATCTCGCGAACGGATTGTCCTAACCCAAAAATTCCTGTAGCGTCTGAAAGCAGAAACTCGCCCGATTACAACGGTATGTGTATTTTTTCCCTATCCCGTTCCGGTCAAGCGTTTGGAGTAGCAGAATTGCGAAAAATTTTTTGCCTTATCAACCATTTCTTAGCTTTAAACTCCCATATCTCGCGAACGGATGGGCCTAACCCAAAAATTCCTATTGCATCTGAAAGTAGAAACTCGCCCGATTACAACGGTATGTGTATTTTTTCCCTAGGCCATTCCGGTTAAGCGTTTGGAGCAGCAGAATTGCGAAAAATTTTTTGCCTTCTCAACCATTTCTTGGCTTCAAATTCCCATATCTCGCGAACGGATTGACCTCACCCAAAAATTCCTATTGCATCTGAAAGTAGAAACTCGCCCGATTACAACGGTATGTGTATTTTTTCCCTAGGCCTGTCTGGTTAAGCGTTTGGAGCAGCAGAATTGCAAAAAATTGTTTGCCTTCTCAACCATTTCTTGGCTTCAAACTCCCGTATCTCGCGAACGGATTGACCTAACCCAAAAATTCCTATTGCATCTGAAAGTAGAAACTCGCCCGATTACAATGTTATGTGTATTTTAACCCTAGCCCATTCTGGTCAAGCGTTTGGAGCAGCAGAATTGCGAAAAATTTGTTGTCTTCTCAACCATTTCTTAGCTTCAAACTCCCATATCTCGCGAAAGGATTGACCTAACCCAAAAATTCGTATTGCATCTGAAAGTAGAAACTCGCCCGTTTACAACGGTATGTGTATTTTTTCCCTAGGCCATACTGGTTAAGCGTTTGAAGCAGCAAAATTGCGAAAAATTGATGTCTTCTCAAACATTTCTTAGCTTTAAACTCCCATATCTCGCGGACGGATTGACCTAGCCCAAAAATTCCTGTTGCATCTGAAAGTAGAAACTCGCCCGATTGCAACGGTATGTGTTTTTTTTCCCTAGGCCATTCTGGTTAAGCGTTTGCAGCAGCAGAATTGCGAAAAATTTTTGTCTTCTCAACCACTTCTTAGCTTCAAACTACCATATCTCGGGAACGGATTGACCTAACCCAAAAATTCCTATTGCATCTGAAAGTAGAAACTAGCCCGATTACAACCATATGTGTATATTGTCCCTAGGCCATTCTGGTTAAGCGTTTGGAGCAGCAGAATTGCGAATAATTTTTTGCCTTCTCAACCATTTCTTGGTTTCAAACTCCCATATCTCGCAAACGGATTGACCTCACCCAAAAATTCCTATTGCATCTGAAAGTAGAAACTCGCCCGATTACAACGGTATGTGTATTTTTTCCCTAGGCCATACTGGTTAAGCGTTTGTAGCAGCAAAATTGCGAAAAATTTGTTGTCTTCTCAAACCTTTCTTAGCTTTAAACTCCCATATCTCGCGGACGGATTGACCTAACCCAAAAATTCCTGTTGTATCTGAAAGTAGAAACTCGCCCGATTGCAACGGTATGTGTATTTTTTCCCTAGGCCATTCTGGTTAAGCGTTTGGAGGAGCAGAATTGCGGAAGAATTTTTTGCCTTCTCAACCATTTCTTGGCTTCAAACTACCATATCTCGCGAACGGATTGACCTAACCCAAAAATTCCTATTGCATCTGAAAGTAGAAACTCGCCCGTTTACAACGGTATGTGTATTTTTTCCCTAGGCCATACTGGTTAAGCGTTTGGAGCAGCAAAATTGCGAAAAATTGATGTCTTCTCAAACATTTCTTAGCTTTAAACTCCCATATCTCGCGGACGGATTGACCTAACCCAAAAATTCCTGTTGCATCTGAAAGTAGAAACTCGCCCGATTGCAACGGTATGTGTATTTTTTCCCTAGGCCATACTGGTTAAGCGTTTGCAGCAGCAGAATTGCGAAAAATTTTTGTCTTCTCAACCACTTCTTAGCTTCAAACTTCCATATCTCGGGAACGGATTGACCTAACCCAAAAATTCCTATTGCATCTGAAAGTAGAAACTAGCCCGATTACAACCATATGTGTATATTGTCCCTAGGCCATTCTGGTTAAGCGTTTGGAGCAGCAGAATTGCGAAAAATTTGTTGTCTTCTCAACCACTTCTTAGCTTCAAACTCCCATATCTCGGGAACGGATTGACCTAACCCAAAAATTCCTATTGCAACTGAAAGTGGAAACTAGCCCGATTACAACCGTATGTGTATATTTTCCCTAGGCCATTCTGGTTAAGCATTTGGAGCAGCAGAATTGCGAATAATTTTTTGCCTTCTCAACCATTCCTTGGTTTCAAACTCCCATATCTCGCGGACGGATTGACCTAACCCAAAAATTCCTGTTGCATCTGAAAGTAGAAACTCGCCCGATTGCAACGGTATGTGTATTTTTTCCCTAGGCCATTCTGGTTAAGTGTTTGGAGGAGCAGAATTGCGGAAGAATTTTTTGCCTTCTCAACCATTTCTTGGCTTCAAACTCCCATATCTCGCGAACGGATTGACCTAACCCAAAAATTCCTATTGCATCTGAAAGTAGAAACTCGCCCGTTTACAACGGTATGTGTATTTTTTCCCTAGGCCATACTGGTTAAGCGTTTGGCGCAGCAAAATTGCGAAAAATTGATGTCTTCTCAAACATTTCTTAGCTTTAAACTCCCATATCTCGCGGACAGATTGACCTAACCCAAAAATTGCTGTTGCATCTGAAAGTAGAAACTCGCCCGATTGCAACGGTATGTGTATATTGTCCCTAGGCCATTCTGGTTAAGCGTTTGGAGCAGCAGAATTGCGAAAAATTTGTTGTCTTCTCAACCACTTCTTAGCTTCAAACTCCCATATCTCGGGAACGGATTGACCTAACCCAAAAATTCCTATTGCATCTGAAAGTAGAAACTCGCCCGATTACAACGGTATGTGTATTTTGTTCCTAGGCCATTCTGGTTAAGCGTTTGGAGCAGCAGAAGTGCGAAAAATTTGTTGTCTGCTCAACCATTTCTTAGCTTCAAACTCCCATATCTCGCGAACGGATTGACCTAACACAAAAATTCCTGTTGCGTCTGAAAGTAGAAACTCGCCCGAATACAACGGTATGTGTATTTTTTCCCTGGGACATACTGGCTAAGCGTTTGGAGCAGCAGAATTGCGAAAAATTTGTTGTGTTCTCAACCATTTCTTGGCTTCAAACTCCCATATCTCGCGAACGGATTGACCTAACCCAAAAATTGCTGTAGCGTCTGAAAGTAGAAACTCGCCCGATTACAACGGTATGGGTATTTTTTTCCTACCCCATTCCGGTCAAGCGTTTGGGGCAGCAGAATTGCGAAAAATTTGTTGTCTCCTCAAGCACTTCTTAGCTTCAAACTCCCATATCTCGCGAACGGATTGACCTAACCCAAAAATTCCTATTGCATCTGACAGTAGAAACTCGCCCGATTCCAACCGTGTGTATATTTTCCCTAGGCCATTCTGGTTAAGCGTTTGGAGCAGCAGAATTGCGAAAAATTTTTGCCTTCTCAACCATTTCTTGGCTTCAAACTCCCATATCTCGCGAACGGATTGAACTAACCCAAAAATTCCTATTGCATCTGAAAGTAGAAACTTGCCCGATGACAACGGTATGTGTATTTTTTCCCTAGGCCATACTGGTTAAGCGTTTGGAGCAGCAAAATTGCGAAAAATTTGTTGTCTTCTCAAACCTTTCTTAGCTTTAAACTCCCATATCTCGCGGACGGATTGACCTAACCCAAAAATTCCTGTTGCATCTGAAAGTAGAAACTCGCCCGATTGCAACGGTATGTGTATTTTTTCCCTAGGCCATTCTAGTTAAGCGTTTGGAGGAGCAGAATTGCGGAAGAATTTTTTGCCTTCTCAACCATTTCTTGGCTTCAAACTCCCATATCTCGCGAACGGATTGACCTAACCCAAAAATTCCTATTGCATCTGAAAGTAGAAACTCGCCCGTTTACAACGGTATGTGTATTTTTTCCCTAGGCCATACTGGTTAAGCGTTTGGAGCAGCAAAATTGCGAAAAATTGATGTCTTCTTAACATTTCTTAGCTTTAAACTCCCATATCTCGCGGACGGATTGACCTAACCCAAAAATTCCTGTTGCATCTGAAAGTAGAAACTCGCCCGATTGCAACGGTATGTGTATTTTTTCCGTAGGCCATTCTGGTTAAGCGTTTGCAGCAGCAGAATTGCGAAAAATATTTGTCTTCTCAACCACTTCTTAGCTTCAAACTCCCATATCTCGGGAACGGATTGACCTAACCCAAAAATTCCTATTGCATCTGAAAGTAGAAACTAGCCCGATTACAACCATATGTGTATATTGCCCCTAGGCCATTCTGTTTAAGCGTTTGGAGCAGCAGAATTGCGAAAAATTTGTTGTCTTCTCAACCACTTCTTAGCTTCAAACTCCCATATCTCGGGAACGGATTGACCTAACCCAAAAATTCCTATTGCATCTGAAAGTGGAAACTAGCCCGATTACAACCGTATGTGTATATTTTCCCTAGGCCATTCTGGTTAAGCATTTGGAGCAGCAGAATTGCGAATAATTTTTTGCCTTCTCAACCATTCCTTGGTTTCAAACTCCCATATCTCGCAAACGGATTGACCTCACCCAAAAATTCCTATTGCATCTGAAAGTAGAAACTTGCCCGATTACAACGGTATGTGTATTTTATTCCTAGGCCATTCTGGTTAAGCGTTTGGAGCAGCAGAAGTGCGAAAAATTTGTTGTCTGCTCAACCATTTCTTAGCTTCAAACTCCCATATCTCGCGAACGGATTGACCTAACCCAAAAATTCCTGTTGCGTCTGAAAGTAGAAACTCGCCCGAATACAACGGTATGTGCATTTTTTCCCTGGGACATACTGGCTAAGCGTTTGGAGCAGCAGAATTGCGAAAAATTTTTTGCCTTCTCAACCATTTCTTGGCTTCAAACTCCCATATCTCGCGAACGGATTGAACTAACCCAAAAATTCCTATTGCATCTGAAAGTAGAAAGTCGCCCGATTACAACGGTATGTGTATTTTTTCCCTAGGCCATACTGGTTAAGCGTTTGGAGCAGCAAAATTGCGAAAAATTTGTTGTCTTCTCAAACCTTTCTTAGCTTTAAACTCCCATATCTCGCGGACGGATTGACCTAACCCAAAAATTCCTGTTGCATCTGAAAGTAGAAACTCGCCCGATTGCAACAGTATGTGTATTTTTTCCCTAGGCCATTCTGGTTAAGCGTTTGCAGCAGCAGAATTGCGAAAAATTTTTGTCTTCTCAACCACTTCTTAGCCTCAAACTCCCATATCTCGGGAACGGATTGACCTAACCCAAAAATTCCTATTGCATCTGAAAGTAGAAACTAGCCCGATTACAACCATATGTGTATATTGTCCCTAGGCCATTCTGGTTAAGCGTTTGGAGCAGCAGAATTGCGAAAAATTTGTTGTCTTCTCAACCACTTCTTAGATTCAAACTCCCATATCTCGGGAACGGATTGACCTAACCCAAAAATTCCTATTGCATCTGAAAGTGGAAACTAGCCCGATTACAACCGTATGTGTATTTTTTCCCCAGGCCATACTGGTTAAGCGTTTGGAACAGCAGAATTGCGGAAGAATTTTTTGCCTTCTCAACCATTTCGTAGCTTCAAGCTCCCATATCTCGCGAACGGATTGACCTCACCCAAAAATTCCTATTGCATCTGAAAGTAGAAACTCGCCCGATTACAACGGTATTTGTATTTTTTCCCTAGGCCTGTCTGGTTAAGCGTTTGGAGCAGCAGAATTGCAAAAAATTGTTTGCCTTCTCAACCATTTCTTGGCTTCAAGCTCCCGTATCTCGCGAACGGATTGACCTAACCCAAAAATTCCTATTGCATCTGAAAGTAGAAACTCGCCCGATTACAATGTTATGTGTATTTTATCCCTAGCCCATTCTGGTCAAGCGTTTGGAGCAGCAGAATTGCGAAAAATTTGTTGTCTTCTCAACCATTTCTTAGCTTCAAACTCCCATATCTCGGGAACGGATTGACCTAATCCAAAAATTCCTATTGCATCTGAAAGTGGAAACTAGCCCGATTACAACCGTATGTGTATATTTTCCCTAGGCCGTTCTGGTTAAGCATTTGGAGCAGCAGAATTGCGAATAATTTTTTGCCTTCTCAACCATTCCTTGGTTTCAAACTCCCATATCTCGCAAACGGATTGACCTCACCCAAAAATTCCTATTGCATCTGAAAGTAGAAACTCGCCCGATTACAACGGTATGTGTATTTTTTCCCAAGGCCATTCTGGTTATGCGTTTGGAGCAGCAGAATTGCGAAAAATTTTTTGCCTTCTCAACCATTTCTTGGCTTCAAACTCCCATATCTCGCGAATGGATTGACCTAACCCAAAAATTCCTGTTGCATCTGAAAGTAGAAACTCGCCCGATTGCAACGGTATGTGTATTTTTTCCCTAGGCCATTCTGGTTAAGCGTTTGGAGCAGCAGAATTGCGGAAAATTTTTTGCCCTCTCAACCATTCCTTGGCTTCAAACTCCCATATGTCGCGAATGGATTGACTTAACCCAAAAATTCCTGTTGCGTCTGAAAGTAGAAACTCGCCCGATTACAGCGGTATGTGTATTTTTTCCCTAGGCAATTCTGGTTAAGCGTTTGGAGCAGCAGAATTGCGAAAAATTTGTTGTCTTCTCAAACATTTCTTAGCTTTAAACTCCCGTATCTCGCGAACGGATTGACCTAACCCAAAAATTCCTATTGCATCTGAAAGTAGAAACTCGCCCGATTACAATGGTATGTGTATTTTTTCCCTAGGCCATTCTGGTTAAGTGTTTGGAGCAGCAGAATTGCAAAAAATTGTTTGCCTTCTCAACCATTTCTTGGCTTCAAACTCCCGTATCTGGCGAACGGATTGACCTAACCCAAAAATTCCTATTGCATCTGAAAGTAGAAACTCGCCCGATTACAATGTTATGTGTATTTTATCCCTAGCCCATTCTGGTCAAGCGTTTGGAGCAGCAGAATTGCGAAAAATTTGTTGTCTTCTCAACCACTTCTTAGCTTCAAACTCCCATATCTCGGGAACGGATTGACCTCACCCAAAAGTTCCTGTTGCATCTGAAAGTAGAAACTCGCCCGATTACAACGGTATGTGTATTTTTTCCCTAGGCCTGTCTGGTTAAGCGTTTGGAGCAGCAGAATTGCAAAAAATTGTTTGCCTTCTCAACCATTTCTTGGCTTCAAGCTCCCGTATCTCGCGAACGGATTGACCTAACCCAAAAATTCCTATTGCATCTGAAAGTAGAAACTCGCCCGATTACAATGTTATGTGTATTTTATCCCTAGCCCATTCTGGTCAAGCGTTTGGAGCAGCAGAATTGCGAAAAATTTGTTGTCTCCTCAACCATTTCTTAGCTTCAAACTCCCATATCTCGGGAACGGATTGACCTAACCCAAAAATTCCTATTGCATCTGAAAGTGGAAACTAGCCCGATTACAACCGTATGTGTATATTTTCCCTAGGCCGTTCTGGTTAAGCATTTGGAGCAGCAGAATTGCGAATAATTTTTTGCCTTCTCAACCTTTCCTTGGTTTCAAACTCCCATATCTCGCAAACGGATTGACCTCACCCCAAAAATTCCTATTGCATCTGACTGAAAGTAGAAACTCGCCCGATTACAACGGTATGTGTATTTTTTCCCAAGGCCATTCTGGTTATGCGTTTGGAGCAGCAGAATTGCGAAAAATTTTTTGCCTTCTCAACCATTTCTTGGCTTCAAACTCCCATATCTCGCGAATGGATTGACCTAACCCAAAAATTCCTGTTGCATCTGAAAGTAGAAACTCGCCCGATTGCAACGGTATGTGTATTTTTTCCCTAGGCCATTCTGGTTAAGCGTTTGGAGCAGCAGAATTGCGGAAAATTTTTTGCCCTCTCAACCATTCCTTGGCTTCAAACTCCCATATGTCGCGAATGGATTGACTTAACCCAAAAATTCCTGTTGCGTCTGAAAGTAGAAACTCGCCCGATTACAGCGGTATGTGTATTTTTTCCCTAGGCAATTCTGGTTAAGCGTTTGGAGCAGCAGAATTGCGAAAAATTTGTTGTCTTCTCAAACATTTCTTAGCTTTAAACTCCCGTATCTCGCGAACGGATTGACCTAACCCAAAAATTCCTATTGCATCTGAAAGTAGAAACTCGCCCGATTACAATGGTATGTGTATTTTTTCCCTAGGCCATTCTGGTTAAGCGTTTGGAGCAGCAGAATTGCAAAAAATTGTTTGCCTTCTCAACCATTTCTTGGCTTCAAACTCCCGTATCTGGCGAACGGATTGACCTAACCCAAAAATTCCTATTGCATCTGAAAGTAGAAACTCGCCCGATTACAATGTTATGTGTATTTTATCCCTAGCCCATTCTGGTCAA
Source organism: Ptiloglossa arizonensis (assembly GCF_051014685.1). Lineage (NCBI taxonomy): Eukaryota > Metazoa > Arthropoda > Insecta > Hymenoptera > Colletidae > Ptiloglossa > Ptiloglossa arizonensis. The sequence continues at coordinate 57,005 of NW_027479657.1, forward strand.
GCGTTTGGAGCAGCAGAATTGCGAAAAATTTTTTGCCTTCTCAACCATTTCTTGGCTTCAAACTCCCATATCTCGCGAATGGATTGACCTAACCCAAAAATTCCTGTTGCATCTGAAAGTAGAAACTCGCCCGATTGCAACGGTATGTGTATTTTTTCCCTAGGCCATTCTGGTTAAGCTTTTGGAGCAGCAGAATTGCGGAAAATTTTTTGCCCTCTCAACCATTCCTTGGCTTCAAACTCCCATATGTCGCGAATGGATTGACTTAACCCAAAAATTCCTGTTGCGTCTGAAAGTAGAAACTCGCCCGATTACAGCGGTATGTGCATTTTTTCCCTAGGCAATTCTGGTTAAGCGTTTGGAGCAGCAGAATTGCGAAAAATTTGTTGTCTTCTCAAACATTTCTTAGCTTTAAACTCCCGTATCCCGCGAACGGATTGACCTAACACAAAAATTCCTATTGCATCTGAAAGTAGAAACTCGCCCGATTACAATGGTATGTGTATTTTTTCCCTAGGCCATTCTGGTTAAGCGTTTGGAGCAGCAGAATTGCGAAAAATTTTTTGCCTTCTCAACCATTTCTTGGCTTCAAACTCCCATATCTCGCGAACGGATTGACCTAACCCAAAAATTCCTATTGCATCTGAAAGTAGAAACTCGCCCGATTACAACGGTATGTGTATTTTTTCCCAGGGCCATTCTGGTTATGCGTTTGGAGCAGCAGAATTGCGAAATATTTTTTGCCGTCTCAACCATTTCTTGGCTTCAAACTCCCATATCTCGCGAACGGATTGACCTAACCCAAAAATTCCTATTGCATCTGAAAGTAGAAACTCGCCCGATTACAATGTTATGTGTATTTTATCCCTAGCCCATTCTGGTCAAGCGTTTGGAGCAGCAGAATTGCGAAAAATTTGTTGTCTTCTCAACCATTTCTTAGCTTCAAACTCCCATATCTCGGGAACGGATTGACCTAACCCAAAAATTCCTATTGCATCTGAAAGTGGAAACTAGCCCGATTACAACCGTATGTGTATATTTTCCCTAGGCCGTTCTGGTTAAGCATTTGGAGCAGCAGAATTGCGAATAATTTTTTGCCTTCTCAACCATTCCTTGGTTTCAAACTCCCATATCTCGCAAACGGATTGACCTCACCCAAAAATTCCTATTGCATCTGAAAGTAGAAACTCGCCCGATTACAACGGTATGTGTATTTTTTCCCAAGGCCATTCTGGTTATGCGTTTGGAGCAGCAGAATTGCGGAAAATTTTTTGCCCTCTCAACCATTCCTTGGCTTCAAACTCCCATATGTCGCGAATGGATTGACTTAACCCAAAAATTCCTGTTGCGTCTGAAAGTAGAAACTCGCCCGATTACAGCGGTATGTGTATTTTTTCCCTAGGCAATTCTGGTTAAGCGTTTGGAGCAGCAGAATTGCGAAAAATTTGTTGTCTTCTCAAACATTTCTTGGCTTCAAACTCCCGTATCTGGCGAACGGATTGACCTAACCCAAAAATTCCTATTGCATCTGAAAGTAGAAACTCGCCCGATTACAATGTTATGTGTATTTTATCCCTAGCCCATTCTGGTCAAGCGTTTGGAGCAGCAGAATTGCGAAAAATTTTTTGCCTTCTCAACCATTTCTTGGCTTCAAACTCCCATATCTCGCGAATGGATTGACCTAACACAAAAATTCCTATTGCATCTGAAAGTAGAAACTCGCCCGATTACAATGGTATGTGTATTTTTTCCCTAGGCCATTCTGGTTAAGCGTTTGGAGCAGCAGAATTGCGAAAAATTTTTTGCCTTCTCAACCATTTCTTGGCTTCAAACTCCCATATCTCGCGAACGGATTGACCTAACCCAAAAATTCCTATTGCATCTGAAAGTAGAAACTCGCCCGATTACAACGGTATGTGTATTTTTTCCCAGGGCCATTCTGGTTATGCGTTTGGAGCAGCAGAATTGCGAAATATTTTTTGCCTTCTCAACCATTTCTTGGCTTCAAACTCCCATATCTCGCGAACGGATTGACCTAACCCAAAAATTCCTGTTGCATCTGAAAGTAGAAACTCGCCCGATTACAACGGTATGTATATTTTTTCCCTAGGCCAGTATGGTTAAGCGTTTGGAGCAGCAGAATTGCGAAAAATTTTTTCCCTTCTCAACCATTTCTTGGCTTCAAACTCCCATATCTCGCGAACGGATTGACCTAACCCAAAAATTCCTATTGCATCTGAAAGTAGAAACTCGCCCGTTTACAACGGTATGTGTATTTTTTCCCTAGGCCATACTGGTTAAGCGTTTGGAGCAGCAAAATTGCGAAAAATTGATGTCTTCTTAACATTTCTTAGCTTTAAACTCCCATATCTCGCGGACGGATTGACCTAACCCAAAAATTCCTGTTGCATCTGAAAGTAGAAACTCGCCCGATTGCAACGGTATGTGTATTTTTTCCCTAGGCCATTCTGGTTAAGCGTTTGCAGCAGCAGAATTGCGAAAAATATTTGTCTTCTCAACCACTTCTTAGCTTCAAACTCCCATATCTCGGGAACGGATTGACCTAACCCAAAAATTCCTATTGCATCTGAAAGTAGAAACTCGCCCGATTACAATGGTATGTGTATTTTTTCCCTAGGCCATTCTGGTTAAGCGTTTGGAGCAGCAGAATTGCGAATAATTTTTTGCCTTCTCAACCATTTCTTGGTTTCAAACTCCCATATCTCGCAAACGGATTGACCTCATCCAAAAATTCCTATTGCATCTGAAAGTAGAAACTCGCCCGATTACAACGGTATGTGTATTTTGTTCCTAGGCCATTCTGGTTAAGCGTTTGGAGCAGCAGAAGTGCGAAAAATTTGTTGTCTGCTCAACCATTTCTTAGCTTCAAACTCCCATATCTCGCGAACGGATTGACCTAACACAAAAATTCCTGTTGCGTCTGAAAGTAGAAACTCGCCCGAATATAACGGTATGTGTATTTTTTCCCTGGGACATACTGGCTAAGCGTTTGGAGCAGCAGAATTGCGAAAAATTTGTTGTCTTCTCAACCATTTCTTGGCTTCAAACTCCCATATCTCGCGAACGGATTGACCTAACCCAAAAATTGCTGTAGCGTCTGAAAGTAGAAACTCGCCCGATTACAACGGTATGGGTATTTTTTTCCTACCCCATTCCGGTCAAGCGTTTGGAGCAGCAGAATTGCGAAAAATTTGTTGTCTCCTCAAGCACTTCTTAGCTTCAAACTCCCATATCTCGCGAACGGCTTGACCTAACCCAAAAATTCCTATTGCATCTGAAAGTAGAAACTCGCCCGATTCCAACCGTGTGTATATTTTCCCTAGGCCATTCTGGTTAAGCGTTTGGAGCAGCAGAATTGCGAAAAATTTTTGCCTTCTCAACCATTTCTTGGCTTCAAACTCCCATATCTCGCGAACGGATTGAACTAACCCAAAAATTCCTATTGCATCTGAAAGTAGAAACTTGCCCGATGACAACGGTATGTGTATTTTTTCCCTAGGCCATACTGGTTAAGCGTTTGGAGCAGCAAAATTGCGAAAAATTTGTTGTCTTCTCAAACCTTTCTTAGCTTTAAACTCCCATATCTCGCGGACGGATTGACCTAACCCAAAAATTCCTGTTGCATCTGAAAGTAGAAACTCGCCCGATTGCAACGGTATGTGTATTTTTTCCCTAGGCCATTCTAGTTAAGCGTTTGGAGGAGCAGAATTGCGGAAGAATTTTTTGCCTTCTCAACCATTTCTTGGCTTCAAACTCCCATATCTCGCGAACGGATTGACCTAACCCAAAAATTCCTATTGCATCTGAAAGTAGAAACTCGCCCGTTTACAACGGTATGTGTATTTTTTCCCTAGGCCATACTGGTTAAGCGTTTGGAGCAGCAAAATTGCGAAAAATTGATGTCTTCTTAACATTTCTTAGCTTTAAACTCCCATATCTCGCGGACGGATTGACCTAACCCAAAAATTCCTGTTGCATCTGAAAGTAGAAACTCGCCCGATTGCAACGGTATGTGTATTTTTTCCCTAGGCCATTCTGGTTAAGCGTTTGCAGCAGCAGAATTGCGAAAAATATTTGTCTTCTCAACCACTTCTTAGCTTCAAACTCCCATATATCGGGAACGGATTGACCTAACCCAAAAATTCCTATTGCATCTGAAAGTAGAAACTCGCCCGATTACAACGGTATGTGTATTTTGTTCCTAGGCCATTCTGGTTAAGCGTTTGGAGCAGCAGAAGTGCGAAAAATTTGTTGTCTGCTCAACCATTTCTTAGCTTCAAACTCCCATATCTCGCGAACGGATTGACCTAACCCAAAAATTCCTGTTGCGTCTGAAAGTAGAAACTCGCCCGAATACAACGGTATGTGTATTTTTTCCCTGGGACATACTGGCTAAGCGTTTGGAGCAGCAGAATTGCGAAAAATTTTTTGCCTTCTCAACCATTTCTTGGCTTCAAACTCCCATATCTCGCGAACGGGTTGACCCAACCCAAAAATTCCTGTTGCATCTGAAAGTAGAAACTCGCCCGATTACAACGGTTTGTGTTTTTTTTTCCCTAGGCCATTCTGGTTAAGCGTTTGGAGCAGCAGAATTGCGAATAATTTTTTGCCTTCTCAACCATTTCTTGGTTTCAAACTCCCATATCTCGCAAACGGATTGACCTCATCCAAAAATTCCTATTGCATCTGAAAGTAGAAACTCGCCCGATTACAACGGTATGTGTATTTTGTTCCTAGGCCATTCTGGTTAAGCGTTTGGAGCAGCAGAAGTGCGAAAAATTTGTTGTCTGCTCAACCATTTCTTAGCTTCAAACTCCCATATCTCGCGAACGGATTGACCTAACACAAAAATTCCTGTTGCGTCTGAAAGTAGAAACTCGCCCGAATACAACGGTATGTGTATTTTTTCCCTGGGACATACTGGCCAAGCGTTTGGAGCAGCAGAATTGCGAAAAATTTGTTGTCTTCTCAACCATTTCTTGGCTTCAAACTCCCATATCTCGCGAACGGATTGACCTAACCCAAAAATTGCTGTAGCGTCTGAAAGTAGAAACTCGCCCGATGACAACGGTATGTGTATTTTTTCCCTAGGCCATACTGGTTAAGCGTTTGGAGCAGCAAAATTGCGAAAAATTTGTTGTCTTCTCAAACCTTTCTTAGCTTTAAACTCCCATATCTCGCGGACGGATTGACCTAACCCAAAAATTCCTGTTGCATCTGAAAGTAGAAACTCGCCCGATTGCAACGGTATGTGTATTTTTTCCCTAGGCCATTCTAGTTAAGCGTTTGGAGGAGCAGAATTGCGGAAGAATTTTTTGCCTTCTCAACCATTTCTTGGCTTCAAACTCCCATATCTCGCGAACGGATTGACCTAACCCAAAAATTCCTATTGCATCTGAAAGTAGAAACTCGCCCGTTTACAACGGTATGTGTATTTTTTCCCTAGGCCATACTGGTTAAGCGTTTGGAGCAGCAAAATTGCGAAAAATTGATGTCTTCTTAACATTTCTTAGCTTTAAACTCCCATATCTCGCGGACGGATTGACCTAACCCAAAAATTCCTGTTGCATCTGAAAGTAGAAACTCGCCCGATTGCAACGGTATGTGTATTTTTTCCCTAGGCCATTCTGGTTAAGCGTTTGCAGCAGCAGAATTGCGAAAAATATTTGTCTTCTCAACCACTTCTTAGCTTCAAACTCCCATATCTCGGGAACGGATTGACCTAACCCAAAAATTCCTATTGCATCTGAAAGTAGAAACTAGCCCGATTACAACCATATGTGTATATTACCCCTAGGCCATTCTGGTTAAGCGTTTGGAGCAGCAGAATTGCGAAAAATTTGTTGTCTTCTCAACCACTTCTTAGCTTCAAACTCCCATACCTCGGGAACGGATTGACCTAACCCAAAAATTCCTATTGCATCTGAAAGTGGAAACTAGCCCGATTACAACCGTATGTGTATATTTTCCCTAGGCCATTCTGGTTAAGCATTTGCAGCAGCAGAATTGCGAATAATTTTTTGCCTTCTCACCATTCCTTGGTTTCAAACTCCCATATCTCGCAAACGGATTGACCTCACCCAAAAATTCCTATTGCATCTGAAAGTAGAAACTTGCCCGATTACAACGGTATGTGTATTTTATTCCTAGGCCATTCTGGTTAAGCGTTTGGAGCAGCAGAAGTGCGAAAAATTTGTTGTCTGCTCAATCATTTCTTAGCTTCAAACTCCCATATCTCGCGAACGGATTGACCTAACCCAAAAATTCCTGTTGCGTCTGAAAGTAGAAACTCGCCCGAATACAACGGTATGTGCATTTTTTCCCTGGGACATACTGGCTAAGCGTTTGGAGCAGCAGAATTGCGAAAAATTTTTTGCCTTCTCAACCATTTCTTGGCTTCAAACTCCCATATCTCGCGAACGGATTGACCTAACCCAAAAATTCCTGTTGCATCTGAAAGTAGAAACTCGCCCGATTGCAACGGTATGTGTATTTTTTCCCTAGGCCATTCTGGTTAAGCGTTTGCAGCAGCAGAATTGCGAAAAATATTTGTCTTCTCAACCACTTCTTAGCTTCAAACTCCCATATCTCGGGAACGGATTGACCTAACCCAAAAATTCCTATTGCATCTGAAAGTAGAAACTCGCCCGATTACAATGGTATGTGTATTTTTTCCCTAGGCCATTCTGGTTAAGCGTTTGGAGCAGCAGAATTGCGAATAATTTTTTGCCTTCTCAACCATTTCTTGGTTTCAAACTCCCATATCTCGCAAACGGATTGACCTCATCCAAAAATTCCTATTGCATCTGAAAGTAGAAACTCGCCCGATTACAACGGTATGTGTATTTTGTTCCTAGGCCATTCTGGTTAAGCGTTTGGAGCAGCAGAAGTGCGAAAAATTTGTTGTCTGCTCAACCATTTCTTAGCTTCAAACTCCCATATCTCGCGAACGGATTGACCTAACACAAAAATTCCTGTTGCGTCTGAAAGTAGAAACTCGCCCGAATATAACGGTATGTGTATTTTTTCCCTGGGACATACTGGCTAAGCGTTTGGAGCAGCAGAATTGCGAAAAATTTGTTGTCTTCTCAACCATTTCTTGGCTTCAAACTCCCATATCTCGCGAACGGATTGACCTAACCCAAAAATTGCTGTAGCGTCTGAAAGTAGAAACTCGCCCGATTACAACGGTATGGGTATTTTTTCCTACCCCATTCCGGTCAAGCGTTTGGAGCAGCAGAATTGCGAAAAATTTGTTGTCTCCTCAAGCACTTCTTAGCTTCAAACTCCCATATCTCGCGAACGGCTTGACCTAACCCAAAAATTCCTATTGCATCTGAAAGTAGAAACTCGCCCGATTCCAACCGTGTGTATATTTTCCCTAGGCCATTCTGGTTAAGCGTTTGGAGCAGCAGAATTGCGAAAAATTTTTGCCTTCTCAACCATTTCTTGGCTTCAAACTCCCATATCTCGCGAACGGATTGAACTAACCCAAAAATTCCTATTGCATCTGAAAGTAGAAACTTGCCCGATGACAACGGTATGTGTATTTTTTCCCTAGGCCATACTGGTTAAGCGTTTGGAGCAGCAAAATTGCGAAAAATTTGTTGTCTTCTCAAACCTTTCTTAGCTTTAAACTCCCATATCTCGCGGACGGATTGACCTAACCCAAAAATTCCTGTTGCGTCTGAAAGTAGAAACTCGCCCGAATACAACGGTATGTGTATTTTTTCCCTGGGACATACTGGCTAAGCGTTTGGAGCAGCAGAATTGCGAAAAATTTTTTGCCTTCTCAACCATTTCTTGGCTTCAAACTCCCATATCTCGCGAACGGGTTGACCTAACCCAAAAATTCCTGTTGCATCTGAAAGTAGAAACTCGCCCGATTACAACGGTTTGTGTTTTTTTTTCCCTAGGCCATTCTGGTTAAGCGTTTGGAGCAGCAGAATTGCGAATAATTTTTTGCCTTCTCAACCATTTCTTGGTTTCAAACTCCCATATCTCGCAAACGGATTGACCTCATCCAAAAATTCCTATTGCATCTGAAAGTAGAAACTCGCCCGATTACAACGGTATGTGTATTTTGTTCCTAGGCCATTCTGGTTAAGCGTTTGGAGCAGCAGAAGTGCGAAAAATTTGTTGTCTGCTCAACCATTTCTTTGCTTCAAACTCCCATATCTCGCGAACGGATTGACCTAACACAAAAATTCCTGTTGCGTCTGAAAGTAGAAACTCGCCCGAATACAACGGTATGTGTATTTTTTCCCTGGGACATACGGGCCAAGCGTTTGGAGCAGCAGAATTGCGAAAAATTTGTTGTCTTCTCAACCATTTCTTGGCTTCAAACTCCCATATCTCGCGAACGGATTGACCTAACCCAAAAATTGCTGTAGCGTCTGAAAGTAGAAACTCGCCCGATGACAACGGTATGTGTATTTTTTCCCTAGGCCATACTGGTTAAGCGTTTGGAGCAGCAAAATTGCGAAAAATTTGTTGTCTTCTCAAACCTTTCTTAGCTTTAAACTCCCATATCTCGCGGACGGATTGACCTAACCCAAAAATTCCTGTTGCATCTGAAAGTAGAAACTCGCCCGATTGCAACGGTATGTGTATTTTTTCCCTAGGCCATTCTAGTTAAGCGTTTGGAGGAGCAGAATTGCGGAAGAATTTTTTGCCTTCTCAACCATTTCTTGGCTTCAAACTCCCATATCTCGCGAACGGATTGACCTAACCCAAAAATTCCTATTGCATCTGAAAGTAGAAACTCGCCCGTTTACAACGGTATGTGTATTTTTTCCCTAGGCCATACTGGTTAAGCGTTTGGAGCAGCAAAATTGCGAAAAATTGATGTCTTCTTAACATTTCTTAGCTTTAAACTCCCATATCTCGCGGACGGATTGACCTAACCCAAAAATTCCTGTTGCATCTGAAAGTAGAAACTCGCCCGATTGCAACGGTATGTGTATTTTTTCCCTAGGCCATTCTGGTTAAGCGTTTGCAGCAGCAGAATTGCGAAAAATATTTGTCTTCTCAACCACTTCTTAGCTTCAAACTCCCATATCTCGGGAACGGATTGACCTAACCCAAAAATTCCTATTGCATCTGAAAGTAGAAACTAGCCCGATTACAACCATATGTGTATATTACCCCTAGGCCATTCTGGTTAAGCGTTTGGAGCAGCAGAATTGCGAAAAATTTGTTGTCTTCTCAACCACTTCTTAGCTTCAAACTCCCATACCTCGGGAACGGATTGACCTAACCCAAAAATTCCTATTGCATCTGAAAGTGGAAACTAGCCCGATTACAACCGTATGTGTATATTTTCCCTAGGCCATTCTGGTTAAGCATTTGCAGCAGCAGAATTGCGAATAATTTTTTGCCTTCTCAACCATTCCTTGGTTTCAAACTCCCATATCTCGCAAACGGATTGACCTCACCCAAAAATTCCTATTGCATCTGAAAGTAGAAACTTGCCCGATTACAACGGTATGTGTATTTTATTCCTAGGCCATTCTGGTTAAGCGTTTGGAGCAGCAGAAGTGCGAAAAATTTGTTGTCTGCTCAATCATTTCTTAGCTTCAAACTCCCATATCTCGCGAACGGATTGACCTAACCCAAAAATTCCTGTTGCGTCTGAAAGTAGAAACTCGCCCGAATACAACGGTATGTGCATTTTTTCCCTGGGACATACTGGCTAAGCGTTTGGAGCAGCAGAATTGCGAAAAATTTTTTGCCTTCTCAACCATTTCTTGGCTTCAAACTCCCATATCTCGCGAACGGATTGACCTAACCCAAAAATTCCTGTTGCATCTGAAAGTAGAAACTCGCCAGATTACAACGGTTTGTGTATTTTTTCCCTAGGCCATTCTGGTTAAGCGTTTGGAGCAGCAGAATTGCGAATAATTTTTTGCCTTCTCAACCATTTCTTGGTTTCAAACTCCCATATCTCGCGAACGGATTGACCTAACCCAAAAATTCCTGTTGCATCTGAAAGTAGAAACTCGCCCGATTACAACGGTATGGGTATTTTTTTCCTACCCCATTCCGGTCAAGCGTTTGGAGCAGCAGAATTGCGAAAAATTTGTAGTCTTCTCAACCATTTCTTGGCTTCAAACTCCCATATCTCGCGAACGGATTGACCTAACCCAAAAATTCCTATTGCATCTGAAAGTAGAAACTCGCCCGATTCCAACCGTATGTGTATATTTTCCCTAGGCCATTCTGGTTAGCGTTTGGAGCAGCAGAATTGCGAAAAATTTTTGCCTTCTCAACCATTTCTTGGCTTCAAACTCCCATATCTCGCGAACGGATTGAACTAACCCAAAAATTCCTATTGCATCTGAAAGTAGAAAGTCGCCCGATTACAACGGTATGTGTATTTTTTCCCTAGGCCATACTGGTTAAGCGTTTGGAGCAGCAAAATTGCGAAAAATTTGTTGTCTTCTCAAACCTTTCTTAGCTTTAAACTCCCATATCTCGCGGACGGATTGACCTAACCCAAAAATTCCTGTTGCATCTGAAAGTAGAAACTCGCCCGATTGCAACGGTATGTGTATTTTTTCCCTAGGCCATTCTGGTTAAGCGTTTGCAGCAGCAGAATTGCGAAAAATTTTTGTCTTCTCAACCACTTCTTAGCCTCAAACTCCCATATCTCGGGAACGGATTGACCTAACCCAAAAATTCCTATTGCATCTGAAAGTAGAAACTAGCCCGATTACAACCATATGTGTATATTGTCCCTAGGCCATTCTGGTTAAGCGTTTGGAGCAGCAGAATTGCGAAAAATTTGTTGTCTTCTCAACCACTTCTTAGCTTCAAACTCCCATATCTCGGGAACGGATTGACCTAACCCAAAAATTCCTATTGCATCTGAAAGTGGAAACTAGCCCGATTACAACCGTATGTGTATTTTTTCCCCAGGCCATACTGGTTAAGCGTTTGGAGCAGCAGAAGTGCGAAAAATTTGTTGTCTTCTCAACCATTTCGTAGCTTCAAGCTCCCATATCTCGCGAACGGATTGACCTCACCCAAAAATTCCTATTGCATCTGAAAGTAGAAACTCGCCCGATTACAACGGTATGTGTATTTTTTCCCTAGGCCTGTCTGGTTAAGCGTTTGGAGCAGCAGAATTGCAAAAAATTGTTTGCCTTCTCAACCATTTCTTGGCTTCAAGCTCCCGTATCTCGCGAACGGATTGACCTAACCCAAAAATTCCTATTGCATCTGAAAGTAGAAACTCGCCCGATTACAATGTTATGTGTATTTTATCCCTAGCCCATTCTGGTCAAGCGTTTGGAGCAGCAGAATTGCGAACAATTTGTTGTCTTCTCAACCATTTCTTAGCTTCAAACTCCCATATCTCGGGAACGGATTGACCTAACCCAAAAATTCCTATTGCATCTGAAAGTGGAAACTAGCCCGATTACAACCGTATGTGTATATTTTCCCTAGGCCGTTCTGGTTAAGCATTTGGAGCAGCAGAATTGCGAATAATTTTTTGCCTTCTCAACCATTCCTTGGTTTCAAACTCCCATATCTCGCAAACGGATTGACCTCACCCAAAAATTCCTATTGCATCTGAAAGTAGAAACTCGCCCGATTACAACGGTATGTGTATTTTTTCCCAAGGCCATTCTGGTTATGCGTTTGGAGCAGCAGAATTGCGAAAAATTTTTTGCCTTCTCAACCATTTCTTGGCTTCAAACTCCCATATCTCGCGAATGGATTGACCTAACCCAAAAATTCCTGTTGCATCTGAAAGTAGAAACTCGCCCGATTGCAACGGTATGTGTATTTTTTCCCTAGGCCATTCTGGTTAAGCGTTTGGAGCAGCAGAATTGCGGAAAATTTTTTGCCCTCTCAACCATTCCTTGGCTTCAAACTCCCATATGTCGCGAATGGATTGACCTAACCGAAAAATACCTGTTGCGTCTTAAAGTAGAAACGCGCCCGATTACAACGGTATGTGTATTTCTTCCCTAGGCCATTCTGGTTAAGCGTTTGGAGCAGCAGAATTGCGAAAAATTTGTTGTCTTCTCAACCATTTCGTAGCTTCAAGCTCCCATATCTCGCGAACGGATTGACCTCACCCAAATATTCCTGTTGCATCTGAAAGTAGAAACTCGCCCGATTACAACGGTATGTGTATTTTTTCCCTAGGCCTGTCTGGTTAAGCGTTTGGAGCAGCAGAATTGCAAAAAATTGTTTGCCTTCTCAACCATTTCTTGGCTTCAAGCTCCCGTATCTCGCGAACGGATTGACCTAACCCAAAAATTCCTATTGCATCTGAAAGTAGAAACTCGCCCGATTACAATGTTATGTGTATTTTATCCCTAGCCCATTCTGGTCAAGCGTTTGGAGCAGCAGAATTGCGAAAAATTTGTTGTCTTCTCAACCATTTCTTAGCTTCAAACTCCCATATCTCGGGAACGGATTGACCTAACCCAAAAATTCCTATTGCATCTGAAAGTGGAAACTAGCCCGATTACAACCGTATGTGTATATTTTCCCTAGGCCGTTCTGGTTAAGCATTTGGAGCAGCAGAATTGCGAATAATTTTTTGCCTTCTCAACCATTCCTTGGTTTCAAACTCCCATATCTCGCAAACGGATTGACCTCACCCAAAAATTCCTATTGCATCTGAAAGTAGAAACTCGCCCGATTACAACGGTATGTGTATTTTTTCCCAAGGCCATTCTGGTTATGCGTTTGGAGCAGCAGAATTGCGAAAAATTTTTTGCCTTCTCAACCATTTCTTGGCTTCAAACTCCCATATCTCGCGAATGGATTGACCTAACCCAAAAATTCCTGTTGCATCTGAAAGTAGAAACTCGCCCGATTGCAACGGTATGTGTATTTTTTCCCTAGGCCATTCTGGTTAAGCGTTTGGAGCAGCAGAATTGCGGAAAATTTTTTGCCCTCTCAACCATTCCTTGGCTTCAAACTCCCATATGTCGCGAATGGATTGACTTAACCCAAAAATTCCTGTTGCGTCTGAAAGTAGAAACTCGCCCGATTACAGCGGTATGTGTATTTTTTCCCTAGGCAATTCTGGTTAAGCGTTTGGAGCAGCAGAATTGCGAAAAATTTGTTGTCTTCTCAAACATTTCTTAGCTTTAAACTCCCGTATCTCGCGAACGGATTGGCCTAACCCAAAAATTCCTATTGCATCTGAAAGTAGAAACTCGCCCGATTACAATGGTATGTGTATTTTTTCCCTAGGCCATTCTGGTTAAACGTTTGGAGCAGCAGAATTGCAAAAAATTGTTTGCCTTCTCAACCATTTCTTGGCTTCAAACTCCCGTATCTGGCGAACGGATTGACCTAACCCAAAAATTCCTATTGCATCTGAAAGTAGAAACTCGCCCGATTACAATGTTATGTGTATTTTATCCCTAGCCCATTCTGGTCAAGCGTTTGGAGCAGCAGAATTGCGAAAAATTTGTTGTCTTCTCAACCATTTCTTAGCTTCAAACTCCCATATCTCGGGAACGGATTGACCTAACCCAAAAATTCCTATTGCATCTGAAAGTGGAAACTAGCCCGATTACAACCGTATGTGTATATTTTCCCTAGGCCGTTCTGGTTAAGCATTTGGAGCAGCAGAATTGCGAATAATTTTTTGCCTTCTCAACCATTCCTTGGTTTCAAACTCCCATATCTCGCAAACGGATTGACCTCACCCAAAAATTCCTATTGCATCTGAAAGTAGAAACTCGCCCGATTACAACGGTATGTGTATTTTGTTCCTAGGCCATTCTGGTTAAGCTTTTGGAGCAGCAGAATTGCGGAAAATTTTTTGCCCTCTCAACCATTCCTTGGCTTCAAACTCCCATATGTCGCGAATGGATTGACTTAACCCAAAAATTCCTGTTGCGTCTGAAAGTAGAAACTCGCCCGATTACAGCGGTATGTGCATTTTTTCCCTAGGCAATTCTTGTTAAGCATTTGGAGCAGCAGAATTGCGAAAAATTTGTTGTCTTCTCAAACATTTCTTAGCTTTAAACTCCCGTATCTCGCGAACGGATTGACCTAACACAAAAATTCCTATTGCATCTGAAAGTAGAAACTCGCCCGATTACAATGGTATGTGTATTTTTTCCCTAGGCCATTCTGGTTAAGCGTTTGGAGCAGCAGAATTGCGAAAAATTTTTTGCCTTCTCAACCATTTCTTGGCTTCAAACTCCCATATCTCGCGAACGGATTGACCTAACCCAAAAATTCCTATTGCATCTGAAAGTAGAAACTCGCCCGATTACAACGGTATGTGTATTTTTTCCCAGGGCCATTCTGGTTATGCGTTTGGAGCAGCAGAATTGCGAAATATTTTTTGCCTTCTCAACCATTTCTTGGCTTCAAACTCCCATATCTCGCGAACGGATTGACCTAACCCAAAAATTCCTGTTGCATCTGAAAGTAGAAACTCGCCCGATTACAACGGTATGTATATTTTTTCCCTAGGCCAGTATGGTCAAGCGTTTGGAGCAGCAGAATTGCGAAAAATTTGTTGTCTTCTCAACCATTTCTTAGCTTCAAACTCCCATATCTCGGGAACGGATTGACCTAACCCAAAAATTCCTATTGCATCTGAAAGTGGAAACTAGCCCGACTACAACCGTCTGTGTCTATTTTCCCTAGGCCATTCTGGTTAAGCGTTTGGAGCAGCAGAAGTGCGAAAAATTTGTTGTCTTCTCAACCATTTCTTAGCTTCAAACTCCCGTATCTCGCGAACGGATTGACCTAACCCAAAAACTCCTGTTGCGTCTGAAAGTAGAAACTCGCCCGAATACAACGGTATGTGTATTTTTTCCCTGGGATATACTGGCTAAGCGTTTGGAGCAGCAGAATTGCGAATAATTTTTTGCCTTCTCAACCATTTCTTGGCTTGAAACTCCCATATCTCGCGAACGGATTGACCTAACCCAAAAATTCCTATTGCATCTGAAAGTAGAAACTCGCCCGATTACAACGGTATGTGTATTTTTTCCCAAGGCCATTCTGGTTATGCGTTTGGAGCAGCAGAATTGCGAAAAATTTTTTGCCTTCTCAACCATTTCTTGGCTTCAAACTCCCATATCTCGCGAACGGATTGACCTAACCCAAAAATTCCTATTGCATCTGAAAGTAGAAACTCGTCCGATTACAATGGTATGTGTATTTTTTCCCTAGGCGATTCTGGTTAAGCGTTTGGAGCAGCAGAATTGCGAAAAATTTTTTGCCTTCTCAACCATTTCTTGGCTTCAAACTCCCATATGTCGCGAATGGATTGACCTAACCCAAAAATTCCTGTTGCGTCTGAAAGTAGAAACTCGCCCGATTACAGCGGTATGTGTATTTTTTCCCTAGGCCATTCTGGTTAAGCGTTTGGAGCAGCAGAATTGCGAAATATTTGTTGTCTTCTCAAACATTTCTTAGCTTTAAACTCCCGTATCTCGCGAACGGATTGACCTAACCCAAAAATTCCTATTGCATCTGAAAGTAGAAACTCGCCCGATTACAACGGTATGTGTATTTTTTCCCTAGGGCATTCTGGTTAAGCGTTTGGAGCAGCAGAATTGCGAAAAATTGTTTGCCTTCTCAACCATTTCTTGGCTTCAAACTCCCATATCTCGCGAACGGATTGACCTAACCCAAAAATTCCTATTGCATCTGAAAGTAGAATCTCGCCCGATTACAACGGTATGTGTATTTTTTCCCAGGGCCATTCTGGTTATGCGTTTGGAGCAGCAGAATTGCGAAAAATTTTTTGCCTTCTCAACCATTTCTTGGCTTCAAACTCCCATATCTCGCGAACGGATTGACCTAACCCAAAAATTCCTGTTGCATCTGAAAGTAGAAACTCGCCCGATTACAACGGTATGTGTATTTTTTCCCTAGGCCAGTATGGTTAAGCGTTTGGAGCAGCAGAATTGCGAAAAATTTTTTGCCTTCTCAACCATTTCCTGGCTTCAAACTCCCATATCTCACGATCGGATCGACCTAACCCAAAAATTACTATTGCATCTGAAAGTAGAATCTCGCCCGATTACAGCGGTATGTGTGTTTTTTCCCTGGGCCATTCTAGTTAAGCATTTGGAGCAGCAGAATTGCGAAAAATTTTTTGCCTTCTCAACCATTTCTTGGATTTAAACTCCCATATCTCGCGAACGGATTGACCTCACCCAAAAATTCCTATTGCATCTGAAAGTAGAAACTCGCCCGATTACAACGGTATGTGTATTTTTTCCCAAGGCCTGTCTGGTTAAGCGTTTGGAGCAGCAGAATTGCAAAAAATTGTTTGCCTTCTCAACCATATCTTAGCTTTAAACTCCCATATCTCGCGGACGGATTGACTTAACCCAAAAATTCCTGTTGCATCTGAAAGTAGAAACTCGCCCGTTTGCAACGGTATGTGTATTTCTTCCCTAGGCCATTCTGGTTATGCGTTCGGAGCAGCAGAATTGCGGAAGAATTTTTTGCCTTCTCAACCATTTCTTGGCTTCAAACTCCCATGTCTCGCGAACGGATTGACCTAACCCAAAAATTCCTGTTTCATCTGAAAGTAGAAACTCGCCCGATTACAGCGGTATGTGTATTTCTTCCCTAGGCCATACTGGTTAAGCGTTTGGAGCAGCAAAATTACGAAAAATTTGTTGTCTTCTCAAACCTTTCTTAGCTTTAAACTCCCATATCTCGCGGACGGATTGACCTAGCCCAAAAATTCCGATTGCATCTGAAAGTAGAAACTCGCCCGATTACAACGGTATGTGTATTTTTTCCCTAGCCAATTCTGGTTAAGCGGCTGGTGCAGCAGAATTGCGAAAAATTTGTTGCCTCCTCAACCATTTCTTGGCTTCAAACTCCCATATCTCGCGAACGGATTGACCTAACCCAAAAATTCCTGTTGCATCTGAAAGTAGAAACTCGCCCGATTACAACGGTTTGTGTATTTTTTCCCTACGCCATTCTGATTAAGCGTTTAGAGCAGCAGAATTGCGAATAATTTTTTGCCTTCTCAACCATTTCTTGGCTTCAAACTCCCATATCTCGCGAACGGATTGACCTAACCCAAAAATTCCTGTTGCATCTGAAAGTAGAAACTCGCCCGATTACAACGGTATGTGTATTTCTTCCCTAGGCCATTCTGGTTATGCGTTCGGAGCAGCAGAATTGCGGAAGAATTTTTTGCCTTCTCAACCATTTCTTGGCTTCAAACTCCCATGTCTCGCGAACGGATTGACCTAACCCAAAAATTCCTGTTTCATCTGAAAGTAGAAACTCGCCCGATTACAGCGGTATGTGTATTTCTTCCCTAGGCCATACTGGTTAAGCGTTTGGAGCAGCAAAATTACGAAAAATTTGTTGTCTTCTCAAACCTTTCTTAGCTTTAAACTCCCATATCTCGCGGACGGATTGACCTAGCCCAAAAATTCCGATTGCATCTGAAAGTAGAAACTCGCCCGATTACAACGGTATGTGTATTTTTTCCCTAGGGCATTCTGGTTAAGCGTTTGGAGCAGCAGAATTGCGAAAAATTGTTTGCCTTCTCAACCATTTCTTGGCTTCAAACTCCCATATCTCGCGAACGGATTGACCTAACCCAAAAATTCCTATTGCATCTGAAAGTAGAATCTCGCCCGATTACAACGGTATGTGTATTTTTTCCCAGGGCCATTCTGGTTATGCGTTTGGAGCAGCAGAATTGCGAAAAATTTTTTGCCTTCTCAACCATTTCTTGGCTTCAAACTCCCATATCTCGCGAACGGATTGACCTAACCCAAAAATTCCTGTTGCATCTGAAAGTAGAAACTCGCCCGATTACAACGGTATGTGTATTTTTTCCCTAGGCCAGTATGGTTAAGCGTTTGGAGCAGCAGAATTGCGAAAAATTTTTTGCCTTCTCAACCATTTCCTGGCTTCAAACTCCCATATCTCACGATCGGATCGACCTAACCCAAAAATTACTATTGCATCTGAAAGTAGAATCTCGCCCGATTACAGCGGTATGTGTGTTTTTTCCCTGGGCCATTCTAGTTAAGCATTTGGAGCAGCAGAATTGCGAAAAATTTTTTGCCTTCTCAACCATTTCTTGGATTTAAACTCCCATATCTCGCGAACGGATTGACCTCACCCAAAAATTCCTATTGCATCTGAAAGTAGAAACTCGCCCGATTACAACGGTATGTGTATTTTTTCCCAAGGCCTGTCTGGTTAAGCGTTTGGAGCAGCAGAATTGCAAAAAATTGTTTGCCTTCTCAACCATATCTTAGCTTTAAACTCCCATATCTCGCGGACGGATTGACTTAACCCAAAAATTCCTGTTGCATCTGAAAGTAGAAACTCGCCCGTTTGCAACGGTATGTGTATTTCTTCCCTAGGCCATTCTGGTTATGCGTTCGGAGCAGCAGAATTGCGGAAGAATTTTTTGCCTTCTCAACCATTTCTTGGCTTCAAACTCCCATGTCTCGCGAACGGATTGACCTAACCCAAAAATTCCTGTTTCATCTGAAAGTAGAAACTCGCCCGATTACAGCGGTATGTGTATTTCTTCCCTAGGCCATACTGGTTAAGCGTTTGGAGCAGCAAAATTACGAAAAATTTGTTGTCTTCTCAAACCTTTCTTAGCTTTAAACTCCCATATCTCGCGGACGGATTGACCTAGCCCAAAAATTCCGATTGCATCTGAAAGTAGAAACTCGCCCGATTACAACGGTATGTGTATTTTTTCCCTAGCCAATTCTGGTTAAGCGGCTGGTGCAGCAGAATTGCGAAAAATTTGTTGCCTCCTCAACCATTTCTTGGCTTCAAACTCCCATATCTCGCGAACGGATTGACCTAACCCAAAAATTCCTGTTGCATCTGAAAGTAGAAACTCGCCCGATTACAACGGTTTGTGTATTTTTTCCCTACGCCATTCTGATTAAGCGTTTAGAGCAGCAGAATTGCGAATAATTTTTTGCCTTCTCAACCATTTCTTGGCTTCAAACTTCCATATCTCGCAAACGGATTGAACTCACCCAAAAATTCCTATTGCATCTGAAAGTAGAAACTCGCCCGATTACAACGGTATGTGTATTTTTTCCCTAGGCCATTCTGGTTAAGCGTTTGGAGCAGCAGAATTGCGAAAATTTTTTGCCTTCTCAACCATTTCTTGGCTTCAAACTCCCATGTCTCGCGAACGGATTGACCTAACCCAAAAATTCCTGTTTCGTCTGAAAGTAGAAACGCGCCCGATTACAACGGTATGTGTATTTTTTCCCTAGGCCATTCTGGTTATGCGTTCGGAGCAGCAGAATTGCAGAAGAATTTTTTGCCTTCTCAACCATTTCTTGGCTTCAAACTCCCATGTCTCGCGAACGGATTGACCTAACCCAAAAATTCCTGTTTCGTCTGAAAGTTGAAACTCGCCCGATTACAGCGGTATGTGTATTTTTTCCCTAGGCCATACTGGTTAAGCGTTTGGAGCAGCAAAATTGCGAAAAATTTGTTGTCTTCTCAAACCTTTCTTAGCTTTAAACTCCCATATCTCGCGGACGGATTGACCTAACCCAAAAATTCCGATTGCATCTGAAAGTAGAAACTCGCTCGGTTACAACGGTATGTGTATTTTTTCCCTAGCCCATTCTGGTTAAGCGGCTGGTGCAGCAGAATTGCGAAAAATTTGTTGCCTCCTCAACCATTTCTTGGCTTCAAACTCCCATATCTCGCGAACGGATTGACCTAACCCAAAAATTCCTGTTGCATCTGAAAGTAGAAACTCGCCCGATTACAACGGTTTGTGTATTTTTTTCCCTAGGCCATTCTGGTTAAGCGTTTGGAGCAGCAGAATTGCGAATAATTTTTTGCCTTCTCAACCATTTCTTGGCTTCAAACTTCCATATCTCGCAAACGGATTGACCTCACCCAAAAATTCCTATTGCATCTGAAAGTAGAAACTCGCCCGATTCCAACGGTATGTGTATTTTTTCCCTAGGCCATTCTGGTTAAGCGTTTGGAGCAGCAGAATTGCGAAAAATTGGTTGTCTTCTCAACCATTTCTTGCCTTCAAACTCCCATATCTCGCGAACGGATTGACCTAACCCAAAAATTCCTGTAGCGTCTGAAAGTAGAAACTCGCCCGATTACAACGGTATGTGTATTTTTTTCCTACCCCATTCCGGTCAAGCGTTTGGAGCAGCAGAATTGCGAAAAATTTGTTGTCTTCTCAACCACTTCTTAGCTTCAAACTCCCATATCTCGGGAACGGATTGACCTAACCCAAAAATTCCTATTGCATCTGAAAGTAGAAACTCGCCCGATTCCAACCGTATGTGTATATTTTCGCTAGGCCATACTGGTTAAGCGTTTGGAGCAGCAAAATTGCGAAAAATTTGTTGTCTTCTCAAACATATCTTAGCTTTAAACTCCCATATCTCGCGAACGGATTGACCTAACCCAAAAATTCCTATTGCATCTGAAAGTAGAAACTCGCCCGATTACAACGGTATGTGTATTTTTTCCCTAGGCCATTCTGGTTAAGCGTTTGGAGCAGCAAAATTGCGAAAAATTTGTTGTCTTCTCAAACATTTCTTAGCTTTAAACTCCCATATCTCGCGAACGGATTAACCTAACCCAAAAATTCCTGTTGCGTCTGAAAGTAGAAACTCGCCCGATTACAACGGCATGTGTATTTTTTCCCTAGGCCATTCTGGTTAAGCGGTTGGTGCAGCAGAATTGCGAAAAATTTGTTGCCTCCTCAACCATTTCTTGGCTTCAAACTCCCATATCTCGCGAACGGATTGACCTATCCCAAAAATTCCTATTGCATCTGAAAGTAGAAACTCGCCCGATTACAACGGTGTGTGTATTTTTCCCCTAGGCCATACTGGTTAAGCGCTTGGAGCAGCAAAATTGCGAAAAATTTATTGTCTTCTCAACCATTTCTTAGCTTTAAACTCCTATATCTCGCGAACGGAGTAACCTAACCCAAAAATTCCTGTTGCGTCTGAAAGTAGAAACTCGCCCGATTACAACGGCATGTGTATTTTTTCCCTAGGCCATTCTGGTTAAGCGTTTGGAGCCGCAGAATTGCGAAAATTTTTTGCCTTCTCAACCATTTCTTGGCTTCAAACTCCCATATCTCGCGAACGGATTGACCTAACCCAAAAATTCCTATTGCATCTGAAAGTAGAAACTCGCCCGATTACAACGGTATGTGTATTTTTTCCCTAAGCCATACTGGTAAAGTATTTGGAGCAGCAAAATTGCGAAAAATTTGTTGTCTTCTCAAACATTTCTTAGCTTTTAAACTCCCATATCTCGCGGACGGATTGACCTAACCCAAAAATTCCAGTTGCATCTGAAAGTAGAAACTCGCCCGATTACAACGGTATGTGTATTTTTTCCCTAGGCCATTCTGGTTAAGCGTTCGGAGCAGCAAAATTGCGAAAAATTTATTGTCTTCTCAACCATTTCTTAGCTTTAACTCCCATATCTCGCGAACGGATTAACCTAACCCAAAAATTCTGTTGCGTCTGAAAGTAGAAACTCGCCCGATTACAACGCCATGTGTATTTTTTCCCTAGGCCAGCCTGGTTAAGCGTTTGGAGCAGCAGAATTGCGAAAAATGTTTGCCTTCTCAACCATTTCTTGGCTTCAAACTCCCATATCTCGCGAACGGATTAACCTAACCCAAAATTCCTGTTGCGTCTGAAAGTAGAAACTCGCCCGATTACAACGGTTTGTGTATTTTTTCCTAGGCCATTCTGATTAAAAGCGTTTAGAGCAGCAGAATGCGAATAATTTTTGCCTTCTCAACCATTTCTTGGCTTCAAACTTCCATATCTCGCAAACGGATTGAACTCACCCAAAAAATTCCTATTGCATCTGAAAGTAGAAACTCGCCCGATTACAACGGTATGTGTATTTTTTTCCTAGGCCATTCTGTTAAGCGTTTGGAGCAGCAGAATTGCGAAAATTTTTTGCCTTCTCACCATTTCTTGGCTTCAAACTCCCATGCCTCGCGAACGGATTGACCTAACCCAAAAATTCCTGTTTCGTCTGAAAGTAGAAACGCGCCCGATTACAACGGTATGTGTATTTTTTTCCCTAGGCCATTCTGGTTATGCGTTCGGAGCAGCAGAATTGCAGAAGAATTTTTTGCCCTCTCAACCATTTCTTGCTTCAACTCCCATGTCTCGCGAACGGATTGACCTAACCCAAAAATTCCTGTTTCGTCTGAAAGTTGAAACTCGCCCGATTACCAGCGGTATGTGTATTTTTTCCCTAGGCCATACTGGTTAAGCGTTTGGAGCAGCAAAATTGCGCAAAAATTTGTTGTCTTCTCAAACCTTTCTTAGCTTTAAACTCCATATCTCGCGGACGGACTGACCTAACCCAAAAATTCGATTGCATCTGAAAGTAGAAACTCGCCCGGTTACAACGGGTATGTTTATTTTTTCCCTAGCCCATTCTGGTTAGCGGCTGGTGCAGCAGAATTGCGAAAATTTGTTGCCGTCCTCAACCATTTCTTGGCTTCAAACTCCCATATCTCGCGAACGGATTGACCTAACCCAAAAATTCCTGTTGCATCTGAAAGTAGAACTCGCCCGATTTCAACGGTTTGTGTATTTTTACCCTAGGCCATTCTGGTTAAGCGTTTGGAGCAGCAGAATTGCGATATTTTTTGCCTTCTCAACCATTTGTTGGCTTCAAACTTCCATATCTCGCAAACGGATTGACCTCACCCAAAAATTCCTATTGCATCTGAAAGTAGAAACTCGCCCCGATTACAACGGTATGTGTATATTTTCTAGGCCATCCGGTTAAGCGTTTGGAGCAGCAGAAATGCGAAAAATTGGTTGTCTTCTCAACCATTTCTTGGCTTCAAACTCCCATATCTCGCGAACGGAATTGACCTAACCCAAAAATTCCCTGTAGCGTCTGAAAGTAGAAACTCGCCCGATTACACCGGTATGTTTGTATTTTTTTCCTACCCCATTCCGGTCAATCGTTTGGAGCATGCAGAATTGCGAAAATTTGTTGTCTTCTCAAACATATCTTAGCTTTAAACTCCCATATCTCGCCGAACGGATTGACCTATACCCAAAAATCCTATTGCATCTGAATGTAGGAAACTCGCCCGATTACAACGGTATGTGTACTTTTGTTCCCTAGGCCAAGTTTCCGTTTAAGCGTTTGGATGATACAGAATGCGAAAAAAATTTGTTGTCTTCTCAACCATTTCATGGCTTTCAAACTCCCTTAATCTCGCGAACGATTGACCTAACCCAAAAATTCCTATTGCATCTGAATTGTAGAAACTCGCCCGATTAGAAATGGTATGAGTATTTTTCCCTAGGAAGCTGGGTTAAGCGTTTGGAGCAGCAGAATTGCGAAAATTTTGTTGTCTTCTAAACATTTCCTTAGCTTTAAACTCCCATATCTCGCGAACGGATTAACCTAACCCAAAAATTCCTGTTGCGCGTCTGAAAGTAGAAACCTCGCCCGATTACAACGGCATGTGTATTTTTTCTCCCTAGGCCATTCTGGTTAAGCGGTTGGTGCAGCAGAATTGCGAAAATTTGTTGCCATCCTCAACCATTTCTTGCTTCAAACTCCCATATCTCGCGAAACGGATTGAACCTATCCCAAAAATTCCTCCTATTGCATCTGAAAGTAGAAACTCGCCCGATACAACGGTGTGTGTATTTTTCCCCTAGGCCATACTGGGTTTATGCGCGTGGGAGTAGCAAAAATTGCGAAATAATTGGGGGGGTTTGTCTTCTCAACCATTTCTTAGCTTTAAACTCCCATATCTCGCGAACGGATTAACTAACCCAAAATTCCATGTTGCGTCTGTAAGTAGGAAACTCGCCCGATTACAACGCCATGTGTATTTTGTCCCTAGGCCATTCTGGTTAAGCGGTGGAGCAGCAGAATTGCGAAAAATTGGTTGTCTTCTCAACCATTTCTTGCTTCAAACTCCCATATCTCGCGAACCAGATTGACCTACCCCAAAATTCCAGTTGCATCTGAAAGTAGAAACTCGCCCGAATTACAACCGGTCATGTTTATTTTTTCCCCTAGCCCTACTGTTAGCGGTTGGGAGCAGAAAAATGCGAAAAATTGTTTGCCTTCTCAACCATTCCTTGGCCTTGTTTCAAAACTCCCATATCTCGCGAACGGATTAAGACCTATCCCAAAAATTTCCTATTGCATCTGAAAGTAGAACTCGCCCGATTACAACGGTGTGTGTATTTTTCCCCTAGGCCATACTGGGTTAAGCGCATTGGAGCAGGCAAAATTGCGAAAAATTTATTGTCTTCTCTCAACCATTTCTTAGCTTTTAAACTCCCATATCTCGCGAACGGATTACCTAACCAAAAATTCTGTTGCGTCTGAAAGTAGACATCGCCCCGATTACAACGGCATGTGTATTTTTTCCCTAGGCCATTCTGGTAGCGGTAATGGAGCAGCAGGAATTGCGAAAAATTGGTGACTTCTTCAACATTTCTGAGCTTCAACTCCCATATCTCGCGAACAGATTGACCTAACCCAAAAAGTTCCTGTTGCATCTGAATGTAGAAACTCGCCTGATTACAACGGTATGTGTATTTTTTCCCTAGGCCATTCTTGTTTAAGCGTTTTGGGAGATGCGAATTGCGAAAATTTGTTGTCTTCTCAACCATTTCTTGGCTTCAAACTCCCCATATCTCGCGAACGATTGACCTAAGACGCGGCAAAAATTCCTTTTGCATCTGAATGTAGAAACTCGCCCGATTAGAAAGTTATGTGTATTTTTTCCCTAGGCAGCCTGGTTAAGCGTTTGGAGCAGCAGAATTGCGAAAAATTGTATGCCTTCTCAACCTATTCTTGGCTTCAAACTCCCATAATCTCGCGAACGATTGACCTATCCCAAAATTCTATTGCATCTGAAAGTAGAAACCTCGCCCGATACAACGGTATGTGTATTTTTATCCCTAGGCCATACTGGTTAAGCGTTTGGAAGCAGCAAAATTGCGAAAAATTTGTGTCTTCTCAAACATATCTTAGCTTTAACTCCCATATCTCGCGGACGGATTGACCTAACCAAAATATTCCTGTTAGCATCTGAAAGTAGAAACTCGCCCGATTGCAACGGTATGTGTATTTTTTTCCCTAGGCCATTTCTGGTTAAGCGTTTGGAGCAGCAGAATTGCGAATAATTTTTTGCCTTCTCAACCATTTCTTCTGGCTTCAAACTCCCATATCTCGCGAACGGATTGACCTACCCAAAAATTCCTATTGCATCTGAAAGTAGAAACTCGCCCGATACAACGGGTATGTGTATTTTTTTCCCTAGGCCATACTGGGTTAAGCATTTGGAGCAGCAAAATTGCGAAAAATTTGTTGTCTTCTCAAACATTTCTTAGCTTTAAACTCCCATATCTCGCGGACGATTGACCTAACCCAAAAATTCCAGTGCATCTGAAAGTAGAACTCGTCACCGATTGCAACGTATGTGGTATTTTTTCACTAGGCCATTTGGTTAAGCGTTCGGAGCAGCAAAATTGCGAAACTTTATTGTCTCCTATCAACAATTTCCTTAGCTTTAACTCCCATATCTCGCGAACGGATTAACCTAACCCAAAAATTCCTGTTGCGTCTGAAAGTAGAAACTCGCCCGATTACAAACGGCATGTGTTTTTTTCCCTAAGGCCATTCTGGTTATGCGGTTGGAGCAGAAGAATTGCCGAAAAATTGGTTGTCTTCTCAACCATTTCTTGGTGGTGGGGGGGGGGGGGGGGGCTTCAAACTCCCCATAATCCTCGCGAACAGGATTGACCGAACCCTAAAAATTCTGTTGCATCTGAAAGTTGAAACTCGGCCAAATACAACGTATGTGTATTTTTTCCCTAAGGCCATACTGGTTAAGCGTTTGGAGCAGCAAAATTGCGAAAAATTTGTTGTCTTCTCAAACATATTTTAGCTTTAAACTCCCATATTCCTCGCGACGGATTGACCTAAACCCAAAAATTCCTAATTTGCAACAGAAAGTAGAAAACTCGCCCGGATTACACGGTATGTGTACTTTTTTCCCTAGGCCATATGGTTACGCGCTTGGAGCTAGGCAAAATTGCGAAAAATTTTTTGCCTTCTCATAACATTTCTTAGCTTTAAACTCCCATATCTTCGCGGACGGATTGTCCTAACCCAAAAATTCCTCCTGTTGCGTGTGAATT
>NW_027479658.1:0-83034 GCF_051014685.1 Ptiloglossa arizonensis
GTTATACGTTATACGTTATATGTCATACGTTATACGTTCTACTTTATACGTTATACGTTATACGTTATACGTTATTCGTTATACGTTATGCGTTATACGTTTTACGTTATTCGTTATACGTTATACGTTATACGTTATTCTTTATACGTTATACGTTATGCGTTATTCTTTATACGTTATACGTTATACGTTTTACGATATACGTTATACGTTATACGTTATACGTTATACGTTATACGGTATACGTTATACGTTATACGTTATACGTTATACGTTATACGTTATACGTTATACGTTATACGTTATACGTTATACGTTATACGTTATACGTTATACGTTATACGTTATACGTTATACGTTATACGTTATGCGTTATTCGTTATACGTTCTTCGTTACACGTTATACGTTATACGTTATGCGTTATACGTTTTAAGTTATTCGTTATACGTTATACGTTATACGTTATACGTTATACGTTATACGTTATACGTAATATGTAATGCGTCATACGTTTTACGTTATTCGTTATACGTTTTTCGTTACACGTTATACGTTATACGTTATGCGTTATACGTTTTACGTTATACGTTATACGTTATACGTTATACTATATACGTTATACGTTATACGTCATACGTTATACGTTCTACTTTATACGTTATACGTTATACGTTATACGTTATACGTTATACGTTATACGTTATACGTTATACGTTATACGCTATACGTTATACGTTATACGTTATACGTTATGCGTTATACGTTATACGTTATACGTTATACGTTATACGTTATACGTTATACGTTATACGTTATACTATATACGTTATACGTTATACGTCATACGTTATACGTTCTACTTTATACGTTATACGTTATGCGTTATACGTTTTACGTTATACGTTATACGCTATATGTAAAGCGTCATACGCTTTACGTTATTCGTTATACGTTCTTCGTTACACGTTATACGTTATATGTTATACGTTATGCGTTATACGTTTTGCGATATTCGTTATACGTTATGCGTTATACGTTATAGGTTATACGTTATACGTTATACGTTACACGTTATACTTTATACGTTATACGTTATACGTTATTCGTTATACGTTTTTCGTTACAAGTTATACGTTATACCTTATACGTTATACGTTATACGTTATACGTTATACGTTATACGTTATAAGTTATACGCTATACGTTATACGTTATACGTTATACGTTATACGTTATACGTAATATGTAATGCGTCATACGTTTTACGTTATTCGTTATACGTTTTTCGTTACACGTTATACGTTATACGTTATTCTTTATACGTTATACGTTATACGTTATTCTTTATACGTTATACGTTATATGTTTTACGATATACGTTATACGTTATACGTTATACGTTATACGTTATACGGTATACGTTATACGTTATACGTTATACGTTATACGTTCTACTTTAAACGTTATACGATATACGTTATACGTTATTCGTTATACGTTCTTCGTTACACGTTATACGTTATACGTAATGCGTTATACGTTATACGTTATACGTTTTACGTTATACGTTATACGTTATACGTAATATGTAATGCGTCATACGTTTTACGTTATTCGTTATACGTTTTTCGTTACACGTTATACGTTATACGTTATGCGTTATACGTTTTACGTTATTCGTGATACGTTATACGTTATACGTTATACGTTATACGTTGTACGGTATACGTTATACGTTATACGTTATACGTTATACGTTATACGTTATGCGTTATACGTTATACGTTATACGGTATACGTTATACGTTATACGTTATACGTTATACGTTATACGTTATACGTTATACGTTATACGTTATACGTTATACGTTATACGTTATACGTTATACGTTATACGTTATACGTTATACGTTATACCTTATACGTTATACGTTATACGTTATACGATATACGTTATACGTTATTCGTAATACGCTCTTCGTTACACGTTATACGTTATACGTTATGCGTTATACGTTTTACGTTATTCGTTATAAGTTATACGTTATACGTTATACGTTATACGTTATACGTTATACGTTTTACGATATACGTTATACGTTATACGTTATACGTTACTCGTTATACGTTCTTCGTTACACGTTATACGTTATACGTTATGCGTTATACGTTATACGTTTTACGATATACGTTATACGTTATACGTTTTACGATATACGTTATACGTTATACGTTATACGTTATACGCTATACGTTATACGATATACGTTATACGTTACTCGTTATACGTTCTTCGTTACACGTTATACGTTATACGTTATGCGTTATACCTTATACGTTATACGTTATACGTTATACGATATAGGTTATACGTTATTCGTTACACGTTCTTCGTTACACGTTATACGTTATACGTTATGCGTTGTACGTTTTACGTTATTCGTTATACGTTATACGTTCTACGTTATACGTTATACGTTATACGTTATACGATATACGTTATACGTTATTCGTTACACGTTCTTCGTTACACGTTGTACGTTATACGTTATGCGTTGTACGTTTTACGTTATTCGTTATACGTTATACGTTCTACGTTATACGTTATACGTTATACGTAATATGTAATGCGTCATACGTTTTACGTTATTCGTTATACGTTTTTCGTTACACGTTATACGTTATACGTTATGCGTTATACGTTATACGTTATACGTTATACGTTATACGTTATACGTTTTACGATATACGTTATACGTTATACGTTCTACGTTCTATGTTATACGTTATACGTTATACGTTATACGTTATACGTTATACGTTATACGTTATACGTTATACCTTATACGTTATACGTTATACGTTATACGATATACGTTATACGTTATTCGTTATACGTTCTTCGTTACACGTTATACGTTATACGTTATGCGTTATACGTTTTACGTTATTCGTTATACGTTATACGTTATACGTTATACGTTATACGTTATACGTTATACGTAATATGTAATGCGTCATACGTTTTACGTTATTCGTTATACGTTTTTCGTTACACGTTATACGTTATACGTTATGCGTTATACGTTTTACGTTATTCGTGATACGTTATACGTTATACGTTATACGTTATACGTTATACGTTATACGTTATACGTTATACGTTATACGTTATACGTTATACGTTATACGTTATACGTTATACGTTATACGTTATACGTTATACGTTATACGTTATACGTTATACGTTATACGTTATACGTTATACCTTATACGTTATACGTTATACGTTATACGATATACGTTATACGTTATTCGTAATACGCTCTTCGTTACACGTTATACGTTATACGTTATGCGTTATACGTTCTACGTTATTCGTTATACGTTATACGTTATACGTTATACGTTATACGTTATACGTTATACGTTTTACGATATACGTTATACGTTATACGTTATACGTTATACGTTATACGGTATACGTTATACCTTATACGTTATACGTTATACGTTATACGATATACGTTATACGTTATTCGTTATACGTTCTTCGTTACACGTTATACGTTATACGTTATGCGTTAAACGTTTTACGTTATTCGTTATACGTTATACGTTCTACGTTATACGTTATACGTTATACGTAATATGTAATGCGTCATACGTTTTACGTTATTCGTTATACGTTTTTCGTTACACGTTATACGTTATACGTTATACGTTATACGTTATGCGTTATACGTTTTACGTTATACGTTTTACGATATACGTTATACGTTATACGTTATACGTTATACGCTATACGTTATACGTTATACGTTTTACGATATACGTTATACGTTCTACGTTCTACGTTCTACGTTATACGTTATACGTTATACGTTATACGTTATACGTTATACGTTATAAGTTATACGTCATAAGTTATACGATACACGTTATACGTTATACGAAATATGTAATACGTTATACGGTTTACGTTATTCGTTATACGTTCTTCGTTACACGTTATACGTTATACGTTACACGTTATACGTTTTACGATATACGTTATACGTTATACGTTATACGTTATACGTTATACGTTATACGTTATACGTTATACGTTATACGCTATACGTTATATGTTATACGTTATACGTTATATGTTATACGTTTTACGATATACGTTATACGTTATACGTTATACGTTGTACGGTATACGTTATACGTTATACGTTATACGTTATACGTTGTACGGTATACGTTATACGTTATACGTTATACGTTATACGTTATACGTTATGCGTTATACGTTATACGTTATACGTTATACGTTATTCTTTATACGTTATACGTTATACGTTTTACGATATACGTTATACGTTATACGTTAAACGTTATACGGTATACGTTATACGTTATGCGTTATACGTTATACGTTATACGTTTTACGTTATACGTTATATGTTATTCTTTATACGTTATACGTTATACGTTATTCTTTATACGTTATACGTTATACGTTTTACGATATACGTTATACGTTATACGTTATAAGTTATACGCTATACGTTACACGTTATACGTTTTACGATATACGATATACGTTATACGTTCTACGTTCTACGTTATACGTTATACGTTATACGTTATACGTTATACGTTATACGTTATACGTTATACCTTATACGTTCTACGTTATACGTTATACGATATAGGTTATACGTTATTCGTTACACGTTCTTCGTTACACGTTATACGTTATACGTTATGCGTTGTACGTTTTACGTTATTCGTTATACGTTATACGTTCTACGTTATACGTTATACGTTATACGTTATACGTTATACGTTATACGTTATACGTTATACGTAATATGTAATGCGTCATACGTTTTACGTTATTCGTTATACGTTTTTCGTTACACGTTATACGTTATACGTTATGCGTTATACGTTTTACGTTATTCGTGATACGTTATACGTTATACGTTATACGTTATACGTTATACGTTATACGTTATACGTTATACGTTATACGTTATACGTTATACGTTATACGTTCTACTTTATACTTTATACGATATACGTTATACGTTACTCGTTATACGTTCTTCGTTACACGTTATACGTTATACGTTATGCGTTATACGTTATACGTTATACGTTTTACGTTATACGTTATATGTTATTCTTTATACGTTATACGTTATACGTTATTCTTTATACGTTATACGTTATACGTTTTACGATATACGTTATACGTTATACGTTATAAGTTATACGCTATACGTTATACGTTATACGTTACACGTTATACGTTATACGTTATACGTTATACGTTATACGTTTTACGATATACGTTATACGTTATACGTTCTACGTTCTATGTTATACGTTATACGTTATACGTTATACGTTATACGTTATACGTTATACGTTATACGTTATACCTTATACGTTATACGTTATACGTTATACGATATACGTTATACGTTATTCGTTATACGTTCTTCGTTACACGTTATACGTTATACGTTATGCGTTATACGTTTTACGTTATTCGTTATACGTTATACGTTATACGTTATACGTTATACGTTATACGTTATACGTAATATGTAATGCGTCATACGTTTTACGTTATTCGTTATACGTTTTTCGTTACACGTTATACGTTATACGTTATGCGTTATACGTTTTACGTTATTCGTGATACGTTATACGTTATACGTTATACGTTATACGTTATACGTTATACGTTATACGTTATACGTTATACGTTATACGTTATACGTTATACGTTATACGTTATACGTTATACGTTATACGTTATTCGTTATACGATCTTCGTTACACGTTATACGTTATACGTTATGCGTTATACGTTTTACGTTATTCGCTATACGTTATACGTTATACGTTTTACGTTATACGTTATACGCTATATGTAAAGCGTCATACGTTTTACGTTATTCGTTATACGTTCTTCGTTACACGTTATACGTTATACGTTTTACGTAATACGTTATACGTAATATGTAATGCGTCATACGTTTTACGTTATTCGTTTTACGTTTTTCGTTACAAGTTATACGTCATACGTTATACTTTATACGTTATACGTTATAAGTTATACGTTATACGTTATACGTTATACGTTAGACGTTATACGTTATACTTTATACGCTATACGTTATACGTTATACGTTATACGTTATCCGTTATACGTTATACGTTATACGTTATACGTTATACGTTATACGTTATACCTTATACGTTATACGTTATACGTGAAACGTTATACGTTATACGTTATACGTCATAGGTTATACGTTACACGTTATACGCTATGCGTTATACGTTATGCGTTATACGTTTCACGTTATTCGTTATACGTTATACGTTATACGTTATACGTTATACGTTATACGTCATACGTTATACGTTCTACTTTTTACGTTATACGTTATACGTTATACGTTATACGTTATACGTTATACGTTATACGTTATACGTTATACGTTATACGTTATACGTTATACGTTATACGTTATACGTTATACGTTATACGTTATACGTTATACGTTATACGTTATACGTTATACGTTATATGTCATACGTTATACGTTCTACTTTATACGTTATACGTTATACGTTATACGTTATTCGTTATACGTTATGCGTTATACGTTTTACGTTATTCGTTATACGTTATACGTTATACGTTATTCTTTATACGTTATACGTTATGCGTTATTCTTTATACGTTATACGTTATACGTTTTACGATATACGTTATACGTTATACGTTATACGTTATACGTTATACGGTATACGTTATACGTTATACGTTATACGTTATACGTTATACGTTATACGTTATACGTTATACGTTATACGTTATACGTTATACGTTATACGTTATACGTTATACGTTATACGTTATACGTTATACGTTATGCGTTATTCGTTATACGTTCTTCGTTACACGTTATACGTTATACGTTATGCGTTATACGTTTTAAGTTATTCGTTATACGTTATACGTTATACGTTATACGTTATACGTTATACGTTATACGTAATATGTAATGCGTCATACGTTTTACGTTATTCGTTATACGTTTTTCGTTACACGTTATACGTTATACGTTATGCGTTATACGTTTTACGTTATACGTTATACGTTATACGTTATACTATATACGTTATACGTTATACGTCATACGTTATACGTTCTACTTTATACGTTATACGTTATACGTTATACGTTATACGTTATACGTTATACGTTATACGTTATACGTTATACGCTATACGTTATACGTTATACGTTATACGTTATGCGTTATACGTTATACGTTATACGTTATACGTTATACGTTATACGTTATACGTTATACGTTATACTATATACGTTATACGTTATACGTCATACGTTATACGTTCTACTTTATACGTTATACGTTATGCGTTATACGTTTTACGTTATACGTTATACGCTATATGTAAAGCGTCATACGCTTTACGTTATTCGTTATACGTTCTTCGTTACACGTTATACGTTATATGTTATACGTTATGCGTTATACGTTTTGCGATATTCGTTATACGTTATGCGTTATACGTTATAGGTTATACGTTATACGTTATACGTTACACGTTATACTTTATACGTTATACGTTATACGTTATTCGTTATACGTTTTTCGTTACAAGTTATACGTTATACCTTATACGTTATACGTTATACGTTATACGTTATACGTTATACGTTATAAGTTATACGCTATACGTTATACGTTATACGTTATACGTTATACGTTATACGTAATATGTAATGCGTCATACGTTTTACGTTATTCGTTATACGTTTTTCGTTACACGTTATACGTTATACGTTATTCTTTATACGTTATACGTTATACGTTATTCTTTATACGTTATACGTTATATGTTTTACGATATACGTTATACGTTATACGTTATACGTTATACGTTATACGGTATACGTTATACGTTATACGTTATACGTTATACGTTCTACTTTAAACGTTATACGATATACGTTATACGTTATTCGTTATACGTTCTTCGTTACACGTTATACGTTATACGTAATGCGTTATACGTTATACGTTATACGTTTTACGTTATACGTTATACGTTATACGTAATATGTAATGCGTCATACGTTTTACGTTATTCGTTATACGTTTTTCGTTACACGTTATACGTTATACGTTATGCGTTATACGTTTTACGTTATTCGTGATACGTTATACGTTATACGTTATACGTTATACGTTGTACGGTATACGTTATACGTTATACGTTATACGTTATACGTTATACGTTATGCGTTATACGTTATACGTTATACGGTATACGTTATACGTTATACGTTATACGTTATACGTTATACGTTATACGTTATACGTTATACGTTATACGTTATACGTTATACGTTATACGTTATACGTTATACGTTATACGTTATACGTTATACCTTATACGTTATACGTTATACGTTATACGATATACGTTATACGTTATTCGTAATACGCTCTTCGTTACACGTTATACGTTATACGTTATGCGTTATACGTTTTACGTTATTCGTTATAAGTTATACGTTATACGTTATACGTTATACGTTATACGTTATACGTTTTACGATATACGTTATACGTTATACGTTATACGTTACTCGTTATACGTTCTTCGTTACACGTTATACGTTATACGTTATGCGTTATACGTTATACGTTTTACGATATACGTTATACGTTATACGTTTTACGATATACGTTATACGTTATACGTTATACGTTATACGCTATACGTTATACGATATACGTTATACGTTACTCGTTATACGTTCTTCGTTACACGTTATACGTTATACGTTATGCGTTATACCTTATACGTTATACGTTATACGTTATACGATATAGGTTATACGTTATTCGTTACACGTTCTTCGTTACACGTTATACGTTATACGTTATGCGTTGTACGT
The DNA here is from genome assembly GCF_051014685.1 of Ptiloglossa arizonensis. Classification (NCBI taxonomy): domain Eukaryota; kingdom Metazoa; phylum Arthropoda; class Insecta; order Hymenoptera; family Colletidae; genus Ptiloglossa; species Ptiloglossa arizonensis. Next base: position 9,012 of record NW_027479658.1, read on the forward strand.
TTTACGTTATTCGTTATACGTTATACGTTCTACGTTATACGTTATACGTTATACGTTATACGATATACGTTATACGTTATTCGTTACACGTTCTTCGTTACACGTTGTACGTTATACGTTATGCGTTGTACGTTTTACGTTATTCGTTATACGTTATACGTTCTACGTTATACGTTATACGTTATACGTAATATGTAATGCGTCATACGTTTTACGTTATTCGTTATACGTTTTTCGTTACACGTTATACGTTATACGTTATGCGTTATACGTTATACGTTATACGTTATACGTTATACGTTATACGTTTTACGATATACGTTATACGTTATACGTTCTACGTTCTATGTTATACGTTATACGTTATACGTTATACGTTATACGTTATACGTTATACGTTATACGTTATACCTTATACGTTATACGTTATACGTTATACGATATACGTTATACGTTATTCGTTATACGTTCTTCGTTACACGTTATACGTTATACGTTATGCGTTATACGTTTTACGTTATTCGTTATACGTTATACGTTATACGTTATACGTTATACGTTATACGTTATACGTAATATGTAATGCGTCATACGTTTTACGTTATTCGTTATACGTTTTTCGTTACACGTTATACGTTATACGTTATGCGTTATACGTTTTACGTTATTCGTGATACGTTATACGTTATACGTTATACGTTATACGTTATACGTTATACGTTATACGTTATACGTTATACGTTATACGTTATACGTTATACGTTATACGTTATACGTTATACGTTATACGTTATACGTTATACGTTATACGTTATACGTTATACGTTATACGTTATACCTTATACGTTATACGTTATACGTTATACGATATACGTTATACGTTATTCGTAATACGCTCTTCGTTACACGTTATACGTTATACGTTATGCGTTATACGTTTTACGTTATTCGTTATACGTTATACGTTATACGTTATACGTTATACGTTATACGTTATACGTTTTACGATATACGTTATACGTTATACGTTATACGTTATACGTTATACGGTATACGTTATACCTTATACGTTATACGTTATACGTTATACGATATACGTTATACGTTATTCGTTATACGTTCTTCGTTACACGTTATACGTTATACGTTATGCGTTAAACGTTTTACGTTATTCGTTATACGTTATACGTTCTACGTTATACGTTATACGTTATACGTAATATGTAATGCGTCATACGTTTTACGTTATTCGTTATACGTTTTTCGTTACACGTTATACGTTATACGTTATACGTTATACGTTATGCGTTATACGTTTTACGTTATACGTTTTACGATATACGTTATACGTTATACGTTATACGTTATACGCTATACGTTATACGTTATACGTTTTACGATATACGTTATACGTTCTACGTTCTACGTTCTACGTTATACGTTATACGTTATACGTTATACGTTATACGTTATACGTTATAAGTTATACGTCATAAGTTATACGATACACGTTATACGTTATACGAAATATGTAATACGTTATACGGTTTACGTTATTCGTTATACGTTCTTCGTTACACGTTATACGTTATACGTTACACGTTATACGTTTTACGATATACGTTATACGTTATACGTTATACGTTATACGTTATACGTTATACGTTATACGTTATACGTTATACGCTATACGTTATATGTTATACGTTATACGTTATATGTTATACGTTTTACGATATACGTTATACGTTATACGTTATACGTTGTACGGTATACGTTATACGTTATACGTTATACGTTATACGTTGTACGGTATACGTTATACGTTATACGTTATACGTTATACGTTATACGTTATGCGTTATACGTTATACGTTATACGTTATACGTTATTCTTTATACGTTATACGTTATACGTTTTACGATATACGTTATACGTTATACGTTAAACGTTATACGGTATACGTTATACGTTATGCGTTATACGTTATACGTTATACGTTTTACGTTATACGTTATATGTTATTCTTTATACGTTATACGTTATACGTTATTCTTTATACGTTATACGTTATACGTTTTACGATATACGTTATACGTTATACGTTATAAGTTATACGCTATACGTTACACGTTATACGTTTTACGATATACGATATACGTTATACGTTCTACGTTCTACGTTAAACGTTATACGTTATACGTTATACGTTATACGTTATACGTTATACGTTATACCTTATACGTTATACGTTATACGTTATACGATATAGGTTATACGTTATTCGTTACACGTTCTTCGTTACACGTTATACGTTATACGTTATGCGTTGTACGTTTTACGTTATTCGTTATACGTTATACGTTCTACGTTATACGTTATACGTTATACGTTATACGTTATACGTTATACGTTATACGTTATACGTAATATGTAATGCGTCATACGTTTTACGTTATTCGTTATACGTTTTTCGTTACACGTTATACGTTATACGTTATGCGTTATACGTTTTACGTTATTCGTGATACGTTATACGTTATACGTTATACGTTATACGTTATACGTTATACGTTATACGTTATACGTTATACGTTATACGTTATACGTTATACGTTCTACTTTATACTTTATACGATATACGTTATACGTTACTCGTTATACGTTCTTCGTTACACGTTATACGTTATACGTTATGCGTTATACGTTATACGTTATACGTTTTACGTTATACGTTATATGTTATTCTTTATACGTTATACGTTATACGTTATTCTTTATACGTTATACGTTATACGTTTTACGATATACGTTATACGTTATACGTTATAAGTTATACGCTATACGTTATACGTTATACGTTACACGTTATACGTTATACGTTATACGTTATACGTTATACGTTTTACGATATACGTTATACGTTATACGTTCTACGTTCTATGTTATACGTTATACGTTATACGTTATACGTTATACGTTATACGTTATACGTTATACGTTATACCTTATACGTTATACGTTATACGTTATACGATATACGTTATACGTTATTCGTTATACGTTCTTCGTTACACGTTATACGTTATACGTTATGCGTTATACGTTTTACGTTATTCGTTATACGTTATACGTTATACGTTATACGTTATACGTTATACGTTATACGTAATATGTAATGCGTCATACGTTTTACGTTATTCGTTATACGTTTTTCGTTACACGTTATACGTTATACGTTATGCGTTATACGTTTTACGTTATTCGTGATACGTTATACGTTATACGTTATACGTTATACGTTATACGTTATACGTTATACGTTATACGTTATACGTTATACGTTATACGTTATACGTTATACGTTATACGTTATACGTTATACGTTATACGTTATACGTTATACGTTATACGTTATACGTTATACCTTATACGTTATACGTTATACGTTATACGATATACGTTATACGTTATTCGTAATACGCTCTTCGTTACACGTTATACGTTATACGTTATGCGTTATACGTTTTACGTTATTCGTTATACGTTATACGTTATACGTTATACGTTATACGTTATACGTTATACGTTATACGTTTTACGATATACGTTATACGTTATACGTTATACGTTATACGTTATACGGTATACGTTATACCTTATACGTTATACGTTATACGTTATACGATATACGTTATACGTTATTCGTTATACGTTCTTCGTTACACGTTATACGTTATACGTTATGCGTTATACGTTTTACGTTATTCGTTATACGTTATACGTTCTACGTTATACGTTATACGTTATACGTAATATGTAATGCGTCATACGTTTTACGTTATTCGTTATACGTTTTTCGTTACACGTTATACGTTATACGTTATACGTTATACGTTATGCGTTATACGTTTTACGTTATACGTTTTACGATATACGTTATACGTTATACGTTATACGTTATACGCTATACGTTATACGTTATACGTTTTACGATATACGTTATACGTTCTACGTTCTACGTTCTACGTTATACGTTATACGTTATACGTTATACGTTATACGTTATACGTTATAAGTTATACGTCATAAGTTATACGATACACGTTATACGTTATACGAAATATGTAATACGTTATACGGTTTACGTTATTCGTTATACGTTCTTCGTTACACGTTATACGTTATACGTTACACGTTATACGTTTTACGATATACGTTATACGTTATACGTTATACGTTATACGTTATACGTTATACGTTATACGTTATACGTTATACGCTATACGTTATATGTTATACGTTATACGTTATATGTTATACGTTTTACGATATACGTTATACGTTATACGTTATACGTTGTACGGTATACGTTATACGTTATACGTTATACGTTATACGTTGTACGGTATACGTTATACGTTATACGTTATACGTTATACGTTATACGTTATGCGTTATACGTTATACGTTATACGTTATACGTTATTCTTTATACGTTATACGTTATACGTTTTACGATATACGTTATACGTTATACGTTAAACGTTATACGGTATACGTTATACGTTATGCGTTATACGTTATACGTTATACGTTTTACGTTATACGTTATATGTTATTCTTTATACGTTATACGTTATACGTTATTCTTTATACGTTATACGTTATACGTTTTACGATATACGTTATACGTTATACGTTATAAGTTATACGCTATACGTTACACGTTATACGTTTTACGATATACGATATACGTTATACGTTCTACGTTCTACGTTATACGTTATACGTTATACGTTATACGTTATACGTTATACGTTATACGTTATACCTTATACGTTATACGTTATACGTTATACGATATAGGTTATACGTTATTCGTTACACGTTCTTCGTTACACGTTATACGTTATACGTTATGCGTTGTACGTTTTACGTTATTCGTTATACGTTATACGTTCTACGTTATACGTTATACGTTATACGTTATACGTTATACGTTATACGTTATACGTTATACGTAATATGTAATGCGTCATACGTTTTACGTTATTCGTTATACGTTTTTCGTTACACGTTATACGTTATACGTTATGCGTTATACGTTTTACGTTATTCGTGATACGTTATACGTTATACGTTATACGTTATACGTTATACGTTATACGTTATACGTTATACGTTATACGTTATACGTTATACGTTATACGTTCTACTTTATACTTTATACGATATACGTTATACGTTACTCGTTATACGTTCTTCGTTACACGTTATACGTTATACGTTATGCGTTATACGTTATACGTTATACGTTTTACGTTATACGTTATATGTTATTCTTTATACGTTATACGTTATACGTTATTCTTTATACGTTATACGTTATACGTTTTACGATATACGTTATACGTTATACGTTATAAGTTATACGCTATACGTTATACGTTATACGTTACACGTTATACGTTATACGTTATACGTTATACGTTATACGTTATACGTTATACGTTATACGTTATACGTTATACGTTATACGTTATACGTTATACGTTATACGTTATACGTTATACGTTATACCTTATACGTTATACGTTATACGTTATACGATATACGTTATACGTTATTCGTAATACGCTCTTCGTTACACGTTATACGTTATACGTTATGCGTTATACGTTTTACGTTATTCGTTATACGTTATACCTTATACGTTATACGTTATACGTTATACGATATACGTTATACGTTATTCGTTACACGTTCTTCGTTACACGTTATACGTTATACGTTATGCGTTGTACGTTTTACGTTATTCGTTATACGTTATACGTTCTACGTTCTACGTTCTACGTTATACGTTATACGTTATACGTTATACGTTATACGTTATACGTTATACGTTATACGTTATACCTTATACGTTATACGTTATACGTTATACGATATACGTTATACGTTATTCGTTACACGTTCTTCGTTACACGTTATACGTTATACGTTATGCGTTGTACGTTTTACGTTATTCGTTATACGTTATACGTTCTACGTTATACGTTATACGTTATACGTAATATGTAATGCGTCATACGTTTTACGTTATTCGTTATACGTTTTTCGTTACACGTTACACGTTATACGTTATACGTTATGCGTTATACGTTATACGTTTTACGATATACGTTATACGTTATACGTTATACGTTATACGCTATACGTTATACGTTATACGTTTTACGATATACGTTATACGTTCTACGTTCTACGTTCTACGTTATACGTTATACGTTATACGTTATACGTTATACGTTATACGTTATACGATATACGTTATACGTTATTCGTTACACGTTCTTCGTTACACGTTGTACGTTATACGTTATGCGTTGTACGTTTTACGTTATTCGTTATACGTTATACGTTCTACGTTATACGTTATACGTTATACGTAATATGTAATGCGTCATACGTTTTACGTTATTCGTTATACGTTTTTCGTTACACGTTATACGTTATACGTTATGCGTTATACGTTATACGTTATACGTTATACGTTATACGTTATACGTTTTACGATATACGTTATACGTTATACGTTCTACGTTCTATGTTATACGTTATACGTTATACGTTATACGTTATACGTTATACGTTATACGTTATACGTTATACCTTATACGTTATACGTTATACGTTATACGATATACGTTATACGTTATTCGTTATACGTTCTTCGTTACACGTTATACGTTATACGTTATGCGTTATACGTTTTACGTTATTCGTTATACGTTATACGTTATACGTTATACGTTATACGTTATACGTTATACGTAATATGTAATGCGTCATACGTTTTACGTTATTCGTTATACGTTTTTCGTTACACGTTATACGTTATACGTTATGCGTTATACGTTTTACGTTATTCGTGATACGTTATACGTTATACGTTATACGTTATACGTTATACGTTATACGTTATACGTTATACGTTATACGTTATACGTTATACGTTATACGTTATACGTTATACGTTATACGTTATACGTTATACGTTATACGTTATACGTTATACGTTATACGTTATACCTTATACGTTATACGTTATACGTTATACGATATACGTTATACGTTATTCGTAATACGCTCTTCGTTACACGTTATACGTTATACGTTATGCGTTATACGTTTTACGTTATTCGTTATACGTTATACGTTATACGTTATACGTTATACGTTATACGTTATACGTTTTACGATATACGTTATACGTTATACGTTATACGTTATACGTTATACGGTATACGTTATACCTTATACGTTATACGTTATACGTTATACGATATACGTTATACGTTATTCGTTATACGTTCTTCGTTACACGTTATACGTTATACGTTATGCGTTAAACGTTTTACGTTATTCGTTATACGTTATACGTTCTACGTTATACGTTATACGTTATACGTAATATGTAATGCGTCATACGTTTTACGTTATTCGTTATACGTTTTTCGTTACACGTTATACGTTATACGTTATACGTTATACGTTATGCGTTATACGTTTTACGTTATACGTTTTACGATATACGTTATACGTTATACGTTATACGTTATACGCTATACGTTATACGTTATACGTTTTACGATATACGTTATACGTTCTACGTTCTACGTTCTACGTTATACGTTATACGTTATACGTTATACGTTATACGTTATACGTTATAAGTTATACGTCATAAGTTATACGATACACGTTATACGTTATACGAAATATGTAATACGTTATACGGTTTACGTTATTCGTTATACGTTCTTCGTTACACGTTATACGTTATACGTTACACGTTATACGTTTTACGATATACGTTATACGTTATACGTTATACGTTATACGTTATACGTTATACGTTATACGTTATACGTTATACGCTATACGTTATATGTTATACGTTATACGTTATATGTTATACGTTTTACGATATACGTTATACGTTATACGTTATACGTTGTACGGTATACGTTATACGTTATACGTTATACGTTATACGTTGTACGGTATACGTTATACGTTATACGTTATACGTTATACGTTATACGTTATGCGTTATACGTTATACGTTATACGTTATACGTTATTCTTTATACGTTATACGTTATACGTTTTACGATATACGTTATACGTTATACGTTAAACGTTATACGGTATACGTTATACGTTATGCGTTATACGTTATACGTTATACGTTTTACGTTATACGTTATATGTTATTCTTTATACGTTATACGTTATACGTTATTCTTTATACGTTATACGTTATACGTTTTACGATATACGTTATACGTTATACGTTATAAGTTATACGCTATACGTTACACGTTATACGTTTTACGATATACGATATACGTTATACGTTCTACGTTCTACGTTATACGTTATACGTTATACGTTATACGTTATACGTTATACGTTATACGTTATACCTTATACGTTATACGTTATACGTTATACGATATAGGTTATACGTTATTCGTTACACGTTCTTCGTTACACGTTATACGTTATACGTTATGCGTTGTACGTTTTACGTTATTCGTTATACGTTATACGTTCTACGTTATACGTTATACGTTATACGTTATACGTTATACGTTATACGTTATACGTTATACGTAATATGTAATGCGTCATACGTTTTACGTTATTCGTTATACGTTTTTCGTTACACGTTATACGTTATACGTTATGCGTTATACGTTTTACGTTATTCGTGATACGTTATACGTTATACGTTATACGTTATACGTTATACGTTATACGTTATACGTTATACGTTATACGTTATACGTTATACGTTATACGTTCTACTTTATACTTTATACGATATACGTTATACGTTACTCGTTATACGTTCTTCGTTACACGTTATACGTTATACGTTATGCGTTATACGTTATACGTTATACGTTTTACGTTATACGTTATATGTTATTCTTTATACGTTATACGTTATACGTTATTCTTTATACGTTATACGTTATACGTTTTACGATATACGTTATACGTTATACGTTATATGTTATACGCTATACGTTATACGTTATACGTTACACGTTATACGTTATACGTTATACGTTATACGTTATACGTTTTACGATATACGTTATACGTTATACGTTCTACGTTCTATGTTATACGTTATACGTTATACGTTATACGTTATACGTTATACGTTATACGTTATACGTTATACCTTATACGTTATACGTTATACGTTATACGATATACGTTATACGTTATTCGTTATACGTTCTTCGTTACACGTTATACGTTATACGTTATGCGTTATACGTTTTACGTTATTCGTTATACGTTATACGTTATACGTTATACGTTATACGTTATACGTTATACGTAATATGTAATGCGTCATACGTTTTACGTTATTCGTTATACGTTTTTCGTTACACGTTATACGTTATACGTTATGCGTTATACGTTTTACGTTATTCGTGATACGTTATACGTTATACGTTATACGTTATACGTTATACGTTATACGTTATACGTTATACGTTATACGTTATACGTTATACGTTATACGTTATACGTTATACGTTATACGTTATACGTTATACGTTATACGTTATACGTTATACGTTATACGTTATACCTTATACGTTATACGTTATACGTTATACGATATACGTTATACGTTATTCGTAATACGCTCTTCGTTACACGTTATACGTTATACGTTATGCGTTATACGTTTTACGTTATTCGTTATACGTTATACGTTATACGTTATACGTTATACGTTATACGTTATACGTTATACGTTTTACGATATACGTTATACGTTATACGTTATACGTTATACGTTATACGGTATACGTTATACCTTATACGTTATACGTTATACGTTATACGATATACGTTATACGTTATTCGTTATACGTTCTTCGTTACACGTTATACGTTATACGTTATGCGTTATACGTTTTACGTTATTCGTTATACGTTATACGTTCTACGTTATACGTTATACGTTATACGTAATATGTAATGCGTCATACGTTTTACGTTATTCGTTATACGTTTTTCGTTACACGTTATACGTTATACGTTATACGTTATACGTTATGCGTTATACGTTTTACGTTATACGTTTTACGATATACGTTATACGTTATACGTTATACGTTATACGCTATACGTTATACGTTATACGTTTTACGATATACGTTATACGTTCTACGTTCTACGTTCTACGTTATACGTTATACGTTATACGTTATACGTTATACGTTATACGTTATAAGTTATACGTCATAAGTTATACGATACACGTTATACGTTATACGAAATATGTAATACGTTATACGGTTTACGTTATTCGTTATACGTTCTTCGTTACACGTTATACGTTATACGTTACACGTTATACGTTTTACGATATACGTTATACGTTATACGTTATACGTTATACGTTATACGTTATACGTTATACGTTATACGTTATACGCTATACGTTATATGTTATACGTTATACGTTATATGTTATACGTTTTACGATATACGTTATACGTTATACGTTATACGTTGTACGGTATACGTTATACGTTATACGTTATACGTTATACGTTGTACGGTATACGTTATACGTTATACGTTATACGTTATACGTTATACGTTATGCGTTATACGTTATACGTTATACGTTATACGTTATTCTTTATACGTTATACGTTGTACGTTTTACGATATACGTTATACGTTATACGTTAAACGTTATACGGTATACGTTATACGTTATGCGTTATACGTTATACGTTATACGTTTTACGTTATACGTTATATGTTATTCTTTATACGTTATACGTTATACGTTATTCTTTATACGTTATACGTTATACGTTTTACGATATACGTTATACGTTATACGTTATAAGTTATACGCTATACGTTACACGTTATACGTTTTACGATATACGATATACGTTATACGTTCTACGTTCTACGTTATACGTTATACGTTATACGTTATACGTTATACGTTATACGTTATACGTTATACCTTATACGTTATACGTTATACGTTATACGATATAGGTTATACGTTATTCGTTACACGTTCTTCGTTACACGTTATACGTTATACGTTATGCGTTGTACGTTTTACGTTATTCGTTATACGTTATACGTTCTACGTTATACGTTATACGTTATACGTTATACGTTATACGTTATACGTTATACGTTATACGTAATATGTAATGCGTCATACGTTTTACGTTATTCGTTATACGTTTTTCGTTACACGTTATACGTTATACGTTATGCGTTATACGTTTTACGTTATTCGTGATACGTTATACGTTATACGTTATACGTTATACGTTATACGTTATACGTTATACGTTATACGTTATACGTTATACGTTATACGTTATACGTTCTACTTTATACTTTATACGATATACGTTATACGTTACTCGTTATACGTTCTTCGTTACACGTTATACGTTATACGTTATGCGTTATACGTTATACGTTATACGTTTTACGTTATACGTTATATGTTATTCTTTATACGTTATACGTTATACGTTATTCTTTATACGTTATACGTTATACGTTTTACGATATACGTTATACGTTATACGTTATAAGTTATACGCTATACGTTATACGTTATACGTTACACGTTATACGTTATACGTTATACGTTATACGTTATACGTTATACGTTATACGTTATACGTTATACGTTATACGTTATACGTTATACGTTATACGTTATACGTTATACGTTATACGTTATACCTTATACGTTATACGTTATACGTTATACGATATACGTTATACGTTATTCGTAATACGCTCTTCGTTACACGTTATACGTTATACGTTATGCGTTATACGTTTTACGTTATTCGTTATACGTTATACCTTATACGTTATACGTTATACGTTATACGATATACGTTATACGTTATTCGTTACACGTTCTTCGTTACACGTTATACGTTATACGTTATGCGTTGTACGTTTTACGTTATTCGTTATACGTTATACGTTCTACGTTCTACGTTCTACGTTATACGTTATACGTTATACGTTATACGTTATACGTTATACGTTATACGTTATACGTTATACCTTATACGTTATACGTTATACGTTATACGATATACGTTATACGTTATTCGTTACACGTTCTTCGTTACACGTTATACGTTATACGTTATGCGTTGTACGTTTTACGTTATTCGTTATACGTTATACGTTCTACGTTATACGTTATACGTTATACGTAATATGTAATGCGTCATACGTTTTACGTTATTCGTTATACGTTTTTCGTTACACGTTATACGTTATACGTTATGCGTTATACGTTATACGTTATACGTTATACGTTATACGTTATACGTTATACGTTTTACGATATACGTTATACGTTATACGTTCTACGTTCTATGTTATACGTTATACGTTATACGTTATACGTTATACGTTATACGTTATACGTTATACGTTATACCTTATACGTTATACGTTATACGTTATACGATATACGTTATACGTTATTCGTTATACGTTCTTCGTTACACGTTATACGTTATACGTTATGCGTTATACGTTTTACGTTATTCGTTATACGTTATACGTTATACGTTATACGTTATACGTTATACGTTATACGTAATATGTAATGCGTCATACGTTTTACGTTATTCGTTATACGTTTTTCGTTACACGTTATACGTTATGCGTTATACGTTTTACGTTATTCGTTATACGTTATACGTTATACGTTATACGTTATACGTTATACGTTATACGTTATACGTTTTACGATATACGTTATACGTTATACGTTATACGTTATACGTTATACGTTATACGGTATACGTTATACCTTATACGTTATACGTTATACGTTATACGATATATGTTATACGTTATTCGTTATACGTTCTTCGTTACACGTTACACGTTATACGTTATGCGTTATACGTTTTACGTTATTCGTTATACGTTATACGTTATACGTTCTACGTTATACGTTATACGTTATACGTAATATGTAATGCGTCATACGTTTTACGTTATTCGTTATACGTTTTTCGTTACACGTTATACGTTATACGTTATACGTTATACGTTATGCGTTATACGTTTTACGTTATACGTTTTACGATATACGTTATACGTTATACGTTATACGTTATAAGCTATACGTTATACGTTATACGTTTTACGATATACGTTATACGTTATACGTTCTACGTTCTACGTTATACGTTATACGTTATACGTTATACGTTATACGTTATACGTTATACGTTATACGTTATACGTTATACCTTATACGTTATACGTTATACGTTATACGATATACGTTATACGTTATTCGTTATACGTTCTTCGTTACACGTTATACGTTATACGTTTTGCGTTATACGTTTTACGTTATTCGTTATACGTTATACGTTATACGTTATACGTTATACGTTATACGTTATACGTAATATGTAATGCGTCATACGTTTTACGTTATTCGTTATACGTTTTTCGTTACACGTTATACGTTATACGTTATGCGTTATACGTTTTACGTTATTCGTGATACGTTATACGTTATACGTTATACGTTATACGTTGTACGGTATACGTTATACGTTATACGTTATACGTTATACGTTATACGTTATGCGTTATACGTTATACGTTATACGGTATACGTTATACGTTATACGTTATACGTTATACGTTATACGTTATACGTTATACGTTATACGTTATACGTTATACGTTATACGTTATACGTTATACGTTATACGTTATACGTTATACGTTATACGTTATACGTTATACGTTATGCGTTATACCTTATACGTTATACGTTATACTTTATACGTTATACGCTATATGTAAAGCGTCATACGTTTTACGTTATTCGTTATACGATCTTCGTTACACGTTATACGTTATACGTTTTACGTTATACGTTATACGTAATATGTAATGGGTCATACGTTTTACGTTATTCGTTATACGTTTTTCGTTACAAGTTATACGTCATACGTTATACTTTATAAGTTATACGTCATAAGTTATACGATACACGTTATACGTTATACGAAATATGTAATACGTTATACGTTTTACGTTATTCGTTATACGTTCTTCGTTACACGTTATACGTTATACGTTACACGTTATACGTTTTACGATATACGTTATACGTTATACGTTATACGTTATACGTTATACGTTATACGTTATACGTTATACGTTATACGCTATACGTTATATGTTATACGTTATACGTTATACGTTATACGTTATACGTTATACGTTATACGTTATACGTTATACGTTATACGTTCTACTTTTTACGTTATACGTCATACGTTATACGTTATACGTTATACGTTATACGTTATACGTTATACGTTATACGTTATACGTTATACGTTATACGTTATACGTTATATGTCATACGTTATACGTTCTACTTTATACGTTATACGTTATACGTTATACGTTATTCGTTATACGTTATGCGTTATACGTTTTACGTTATTCGTTATACGTTATACGTTATACGTTATTCTTTATACGTTATACGTTATACGTTATTCTTTATACGTTATACGTTATACGTTATACGTTATATGTCATACGTTATACGTTCTACTTTATACGTTATACGTTATACGTTATACGTTATTCGTTATACGTTATGCGTTATACGTTTTACGTTATTCGTTATACGTTATACGTTATACGTTATTCTTTATACGTTATACGTTATACGTTATTCTTTATACGTTATACGTTATACGTTTTACGATATACGTTATACGTTATACGTTATACGTTATACGGTATACGTTATACGTTATACGTTATACGTTATACGTTATACGTTATACGTTATACGTTATACGTTATACGTTATACGTTATACGTTATACGTTATACGTTATACGTTATACGTTATACGTTATACGTTATACGTTATACGTTATACGTTATACGTTATACGTTATACGTTATACGTTATTCGTTATACGTTCTTCGTTACACGTTATACGTTATACGTTATGCGTTATACGTTTTAAGTTATTGGTTATACGTTATACTATGTACGTTATACGTTATACGTCATACGTTATACGTTATACGTCATACGTTATACGTTCTACTTTATACGTTATACGATATACGTTATACGTTATTCGTTATACGATCTTCGTTACACGTTATACGTTATACGTTATGCGTTATACGTTTTACGTTATTCGCTATACGTTATACGTTATACGTTTTACGTTATACGTTATACGCTATATGTAAAGCGTCATACGTTTTACGTTATTCGTTATACGTTCTTCGTTACACGTTATACGTTATACGTTTTACGTTATACGTTATACGTAATATGTAATGCGTCATACGTTTTACGTTATTCGTTTTACGTTTTTCGTTACAAGTTATACGTCATACGTTATACTTTATACGTTATACGTTATAAGTTATACGTTATACGTTATACGTTATACGTTAGACGTTATACGTTATACTTTATACGCTATACGTTATACGTTATACGTTATACGTTATCCGTTATACGTTATACGTTATACGTTATACGTTATACGTTATTCGTTATACGTTATGCGTTATACGTTTTACGTTATTCGTTATACGTTATACGTTATACGTTATTCTTTATACGTTATACGTTATACGTTATTCTTTATACGTTATACGTTATACGTTATACGTTATATGTCATACGTTATACGTTCTACTTTATACGTTATACGTTATACGTTATACGTTATTCGTTATACGTTATGCGTTATACGTTTTACGTTATTCGTTATACGTTATACGTTATACGTTATTCTTTATACGTTATACGTTATACGTTATTCTTTATACGTTATACGTTATACGTTTTACGATATACGTTATACGTTATACGTTATACGTTATACGGTATACGTTATACGTTATACGTTATACGTTATACGTTATACGTTATACGTTATACGTTATACGTTATACGTTATACGTTATACGTTATACGTTATACGTTATACGTTATACGTTATACGTTATACGTTATACGTTATACGTTATACGTTATACGTTATACGTTATACGTTATACGTTATTCGTTATACGTTCTTCGTTACACGTTATACGTTATACGTTATGCGTTATACGTTTTAAGTTATTGGTTATACGTTATACTATGTACGTTATACGTTATACGTCATACGTTATACGTTATACGTCATACGTTATACGTTCTACTTTATACGTTATACGATATACGTTATACGTTATTCGTTATACGATCTTCGTTACACGTTATACGTTATACGTTATGCGTTATACGTTTTACGTTATTCGCTATACGTTATACGTTATACGTTTTACGTTATACGTTATACGCTATATGTAAAGCGTCATACGTTTTACGTTATTCGTTATACGTTCTTCGTTACACGTTATACGTTATACGTTTTACGTTATACGTTATACGTAATATGTAATGCGTCATACGTTTTACGTTATTCGTTTTACGTTTTTCGTTACAAGTTATACGTCATACGTTATACTTTATACGTTATACGTTATAAGTTATACGTTATACGTTATACGTTATACGTTAGACGTTATACGTTATACTTTATACGCTATACGTTATACGTTATACGTTATACGTTATCCGTTATACGTTATACGTTATACGTTATACGTTATACGTTATACGTTATACCTTATACGTTATACGTTATACGTGAAACGTTATACGTTATACGTTATACGTCATAGGTTATACGTTACACGTTATACGCTATGCGTTATACGTTATGCGTTATACGTTTCACGTTATTCGTTATACGTTATACGTTATACGTTATACGTTATACGTTATACGTCATACGTTATACGTTCTACTTTTTACGTTATACGTTATACGTTATACGTTATACGTTATACGTTATACGTTATACGTTATACGTTATACGTTATACGTTATACGTTATACGTTATACGTTATACGTTATACGTTATACGTTATACGTTATACGTTATACGTTATACGTTATATGTCATACGTTATACGTTCTACTTTATACGTTATACGTTATACGTTATACGTTATTCGTTATACGTTATGCGTTATACGTTTTACGTTATTCGTTATACGTTATACGTTATACGTTATTCTTTATACGTTATACGTTATGCGTTATTCTTTATACGTTATACGTTATACGTTTTACGATATACGTTATACGTTATACGTTATACGTTATACGTTATACGGTATACGTTATACGTTATACGTTATACGTTATACGTTATACGTTATACGTTATACGTTATACGTTATACGTTATACGTTATACGTTATTCGTTATACGTTATGCGTTATACGTTTTACGTTATTCGTTATACGTTATACGTTATACGTTATTCTTTATACGTTATACGTTATACGTTATTCTTTATACGTTATACGTTATACGTTATACGTTATATGTCATACGTTATACGTTCTACTTTATACGTTATACGTTATACGTTATACGTTATTCGTTATACGTTATGCGTTATACGTTTTACGTTATTCGTTATACGTTATACGTTATACGTTATTCTTTATACGTTATACGTTATACGTTATTCTTTATACGTTATACGTTATACGTTTTACGATATACGTTATACGTTATACGTTATACGTTATACGGTATACGTTATACGTTATACGTTATACGTTATACGTTATACGTTATACGTTATACGTTATACGTTATACGTTATACGTTATACGTTATACGTTATACGTTATACGTTATACGTTATACGTTATACGTTATACGTTATACGTTATACGTTATACGTTATACGTTATTCGTTATACGTTCTTCGTTACACGTTATACGTTATACGTTATGGGTTATACGTTTTAAGTTATTGGTTATACGTTATACTATGTACGTTATACGTTATACGTCATACGTTATACGTTATACGTCATACGTTATACGTTCTACTTTATACGTTATACGATATACGTTATACGTTATTCGTTATACGATCTTCGTTACACGTTATACGTTATACGTTATGCGTTATACGTTTTACGTTATTCGCTATACGTTATACGTTATACGTTTTACGTTATACGTTATACGCTATATGTAAAGCGTCATACGTTTTACGTTATTCGTTATACGTTCTTCGTTACACGTTATACGTTATACGTTTTACGTTATACGTTATACGTAATATGTAATGCGTCATACGTTTTACGTTATTCGTTTTACGTTTTTCGTTACAAGTTATACGTCATACGTTATACTTTATACGTTATACGTTATAAGTTATACGTTATACGTTATACGTTATACGTTAGACGTTATACGTTATACGTTATTCGTTATACGTTATGCGTTATACGTTTTACGTTATTCGTTATACGTTATACGTTATACGTTATTCTTTATACGTTATACGTTATACGTTATACTTTATACGTTATACGTTATACGTTTTACGATATACGTTATACGTTATACGTTATACGTTATACGGTATACGTTATACGTTATACGTTATACGTTATCCGTTATACGTTATACGTTATACGTCATAGGTTATACGTTACACGTTATACGCTATGCGTTATACGTTATGCGTTATACGTTTCACGTTATTCGTTATACGTTATACGTTATACGTTATACGTTATACGTTATACGTCATACGTTATACGTTCTACTTTTTACGTTATACGTTATACGTTATACGTTATACGTTATACGTTATACGTTATACGTTATACGTTATACGTTATACGTTATACGTTATACGTTATACGTTATACGTTATACGTTATACGTTATACGTTATACGTTATACGTTATACGTTATATGTCATACGTTATACGTTCTACTTTATACGTTATACGTTATACGTTATACGTTATTCGTTATACGTTATGCGTTATACGTTTTACGTTATTCGTTATACGTTATACGTTATACGTTATTCTTTATACGTTATACGTTATGCGTTATTCTTTATACGTTATACGTTATACGTTTTACGATATACGTTATACGTTATACGTTATACGTTATACGTTATACGGTATACGTTATACGTTATACGTTATACGTTATACGTTATACGTTATACGTTATACGTTATACGTTATACGTTATACGTTATACGTTATACGTTATACGTTATACGTTATACGTTATACGTTATACGTTATGCGTTATTCGTTATACGTTCTTCGTTACACGTTATACGTTATACGTTATGCGTTATACGTTTTAAGTTATTCGTTATACGTTATACGTTATACGTTATACGTTATACGTTATACGTTATACGTAATATGTAATGCGTCATACGTTTTACGTTATTCGTTATACGTTTTTCGTTACACGTTATACGTTATACGTTATGCGTTATACGTTTTACGTTATACGTTATACGTTATACGTTATACTATATACGTTATACGTTATACGTCATACGTTATACGTTCTACTTTATACGTTATACGTTATACGTTATACGTTATACGTTATACGTTATACGTTATACGTTATACGTTATACGCTATACGTTATACGTTATACGTTATACGTTATGCGTTATACGTTATACGTTATACGTTATACGTTATACGTTATACGTTATACGTTATACGTTATACTATATACGTTATACGTTATACGTCATACGTTATACGTTCTACTTTATACGTTATACGTTATGCGTTATACGTTTTACGTTATACGTTATACGCTATATGTAAAGCGTCATACGCTTTACGTTATTCGTTATACGTTCTTCGTTACACGTTATACGTTATATGTTATACGTTATGCGTTATACGTTTTGCGATATTCGTTATACGTTATGCGTTATACGTTATAGGTTATACGTTATACGTTATACGTTACACGTTATACTTTATACGTTATACGTTATACGTTATTCGTTATACGTTTTTCGTTACAAGTTATACGTTATACCTTATACGTTATACGTTATACGTTATACGTTATACGTTATACGTTATAAGTTATACGCTATACGTTATACGTTATACGTTATACGTTATACGTTATACGTAATATGTAATGCGTCATACGTTTTACGTTATTCGTTATACGTTTTTCGTTACACGTTATACGTTATACGTAATGCGTTATACGTTATACGTTATACGTTTTACGTTATACGTTATACGTTATACGTAATATGTAATGCGTCATACGTTTTACGTTATTCGTTATACGTTTTTCGTTACACGTTATACGTTATACGTTATGCGTTATACGTTTTACGTTATTCGTGATACGTTATACGTTATACGTTATACGTTATACGTTGTACGGTATACGTTATACGTTATACGTTATACGTTATACGTTATACGTTATGCGTTATACGTTATACGTTATACGGTATACGTTATACGTTATACGTTATACGTTATACGTTATACGTTATACGTTATACGTTATACGTTATACGTTATACGTTATACGTTATACGTTATACGTTATACGTTATACGTTATACGTTATACGTTATACGTTATACCTTATACGTTATACGTTATACGTTATACGATATACGTTATACGTTATTCGTAATACGCTCTTCGTTACACGTTATACGTTATACGTTATGCGTTATACGTTTTACGTTATTCGTTATAAGTTATACGTTATACGTTATACGTTATACGTTATACGTTATACGTTTTACGATATACGTTATACGTTATACGTTATACGTTACTCGTTATACGTTCTTCGTTACACGTTATACGTTATACGTTATGCGTTATACGTTATACGTTTTACGATATACGTTATACGTTATACGTTTTACGATATACGTTATACGTTATACGTTATACGTTATACGCTATACGTTATACGATATACGTTATACGTTACTCGTTATACGTTCTTCGTTACACGTTATACGTTATACGTTATGCGTTATACGTTATACGTTTTACGATATACGTTATACGTTATACGTTATACGTTATACGCTATACGTTATACGTTATACGTTTTACGATATAGGTTATACGTTCTACGTTCTACGTTCTACGTTATACGTTATACGTTATACGTTATACGTTATACGTTATACGTTATACGATATACGTTATACGTTATTCGTTACACGTTCTTCGTTACACGTTGTACGTTATACGTTATGCGTTGTACGTTTTACGTTATTCGTTATACGTTATACGTTCTACGTTATACGTTATACGTTATACGTAATATGTAATGCGTCATACGTTTTACGTTATTCGTTATACGTTTTTCGTTACACGTTATACGTTATACGTTATGCGTTATACGTTATACGTTATACGTTATACGTTATACGTTATACGTTTTACGATATACGTTATACGTTATACGTTCTACGTTCTATGTTATACGTTATACGTTATACGTTATACGTTATACGTTATACGTTATACGTTATACGTTATACCTTATACGTTATACGTTATACGTTATACGATATACGTTATACGTTATTCGTTATACGTTCTTCGTTACACGTTATACGTTATACGTTATGCGTTATACGTTTTACGTTATTCGTTATACGTTATACGTTATACGTTATACGTTATACGTTATACGTTATACGTAATATGTAATGCGTCATACGTTTTACGTTATTCGTTATACGTTTTTCGTTACACGTTATACGTTATACGTTATGCGTTATACGTTTTACGTTATTCGTGATACGTTATACGTTATACGTTATACGTTATACGTTATACGTTATACGTTATACGTTATACGTTATACGTTATACGTTATACGTTATACGTTATACGTTATACGTTATACGTTATACGTTATACGTTATACGTTATACGTTATACGTTATACGTTATACCTTATACGTTATACGTTATACGTTATACGATATACGTTATACGTTATTCGTAATACGCTCTTCGTTACACGTTATACGTTATACGTTATGCGTTATACGTTTTACGTTATTCGTTATACGTTATACGTTATACGTTATACGTTATACGTTATACGTTATACGTTCTACGATATACGTTATACGTTATACGTTATACGTTATACGTTATACGGTATACGTTATACCTTATACGTTATACGTTATACGTTATACGATATACGTTATACGTTATTCGTTATACGTTCTTCGTTACACGTTATACGTTATACGTTATGCGTTATACGTTTTACGTTATTCGTTATACGTTATACGTTCTACGTTATACGTTATACGTTATACGTAATATGTAATGCGTCATACGTTTTACGTTATTCGTTATACGTTTTTCGTTACACGTTATACGTTATACGTTATACGTTATACGTTATGCGTTATACGTTTTACGTTATACGTTTTACGATATACGTTATACGTTATACGTTATACGTTATACGCTATACGTTATACGTTATACGTTTTACGATATACGTTATACGTTCTACGTTCTACGTTCTACGTTATACGTTATACGTTATACGTTATACGTTATACGTTATACGTTATACGTTATAAGTTATACGTCATAAGTTATACGATACACGTTATACGTTATACGAAATATGTAATACGTTATACGGTTTACGTTATTCGTTATACGTTCTTCGTTACACGTTATACGTTATACGTTACACGTTATACGTTTTACGATATACGTTATACGTTATACGTTATACGTTATACGTTATACGTTATACGTTATACGTTATACGTTATACGCTATACGTTATATGTTATACGTTATACGTTATATGTTATACGTTTTACGATATACGTTATACGTTATACGTTATACGTTGTACGGTATACGTTATACGTTATACGTTATACGTTATACGTTGTACGGTATACGTTATACGTTATACGTTATACGTTATACGTTATACGTTATGCGTTATACGTTATACGTTATACGTTATACGTTATTCTTTATACGTTATACGTTATACGTTTTACGATATACGTTATACGTTATACGTTAAACGTTATACGGTATACGTTATACGTTATGCGTTATACGTTATACGTTATACGTTTTACGTTATACGTTATATGTTATTCTTTATACGTTATACGTTATACGTTATTCTTTATACGTTATACGTTATACGTTTTACGATATACGTTATACGTTATACGTTATAAGTTATACGCTATACGTTACACGTTATACGTTTTACGATATACGATATACGTTATACGTTCTACGTTCTACGTTATACGTTATACGTTATACGTTATACGTTATACGTTATACGTTATACGTTATACCTTATACGTTATACGTTATACGTTATACGATATACGTTATACGTTATTCGTTACACGTTCTTCGTTACACGTTATACGTTATACGTTATGCGTTGTACGTTTTACGTTATTCGTTATACGTTATACGTTCTACGTTATACGTTATACGTTATACGTTATACGTTATACGTTATACGTTATACGTTATACGTTATACGTAATATGTAATGCGTCATACGTTTTACGTTATTCGTTATACGTTTTTCGTTACACGTTATACGTTATACGTTATGCGTTATACGTTTTACGTTATTCGTGATACGTTATACGTTATACGTTATACGTTATACGTTATACGTTATACGTTATACGTTATACGTTATACGTTATACGTTATACGTTCTACTTTATACTTTATACGATATACGTTATGCGTTATACGTTTTACGTTATTCGTGATACGTTATACGTTATACGTTATACGTTATACGTTATACGTTATACGTTATACGTTATACGTTATACGTTATACGTTATACGTTATACGTTATACGTTATACGTTATACGTTATACGTTATACGTTATACGTTATACGTTATACGTTATACGTTATACGTTATACGTTATACCTTATACGTTATACGTTATACGTTATACGATATACGTTATACGTTATACGTTATACGTTATACGTTTTACGATATACGTTATACGTTATACGTTATACCTTATACGTTATACGTTATACGTTATACGATATACGTTATACGTTATTCGTAATACGCTCTTCGTTACACGTTATACGTTATACGTTATGCGTTATACGTTTTACGTTATTCGTTATACGTTATACCTTATACGTTATACGTTATACGTTATACGATATACGTTATACGTTATTCGTTACACGTTCTTCGTTACACGTTATACGTTATACGTTATGCGTTGTACGTTTTACGTTATTCGTTATACGTTATACGTTATACGTTTTACGTTATACGTTATATGTTATTCTTTATACGTTATACGTTATACGTTATTCTTTATACGTTATACGTTATACGTTTTACGATATACGTTATACGTTATACGTTATAAGTTATACGCTATACGTTATACGTTATACGTTACACGTTATACGTTATACGTTATACGTTATACGTTATACGTTATACGTTATACGTTATACGTTATACGTTATACGTTATACGTTATACGTTATACGTTATACGTTATACCTTATACGTTATACGTTATACGTTATACGATATACGTTATACGTTATTCGTTATACGTTCTTCGTTACACGTTATACGTTATACGTTATGCGTTATACGTTTTACGTTATTCGTTATACGTTATACGTTATACGTTATACGTTATACGTTATACGTTATACGTAATATGTAATGCGTCATACGTTTTACGTTATTCGTTATACGTTTTTCGTTACACGTTATACGTTATACGTTATGCGTTATACGTTTTACGTTATTCGTGATACGTTATACGTTATACGTTATACGTTATACGTTATACGTTATACGTTATACGTTATACGTTATACGTTATACGTTATACGTTATACGTTATACGTTATACGTTATACGTTATACGTTATACGTTATACGTTATACGTTATACGTTATACGTTATACCTTATACGTTATACGTTATACGTTATACGATATACGTTATACGTTATTCGTAATACGCTCTTCGTTACACGTTATACGTTATACGTTATGCGTTATACGTTTTACGTTATTCGTTATACGTTATACGTTATACGTTATACGTTATACGTTATACGTTATACGTTATACGTTTTACGATATACGTTATACGTTATACGTTATACGTTATACGTTATACGGTATACGTTATACCTTATACGTTATACGTTATACGTTATACGACATACGTTATACGTTATTCGTTATACGTTCTTCGTTACACGTTATACGTTATACGTTATGCGTTATACGTTTTACGTTATTCGTTATACGTTATACGTTCTACGTTATACGTTATACGTTATACGTAATATGTAATGCGTCATACGTTTTACGTTATTCGTTATACGTTTTTCGTTACACGTTATACGTTATACGTTATACGTTATACGTTATGCGTTATACGTTTTACGTTATACGTTTTACGATATACGTTATACGTTATACGTTATACGTTATACGCTATACGTTATACGTTATACGTTTTACGATATACGTTATACGTTCTACGTTCTACGTTCTACGTTATACGTTATACGTTATACGTTATACGTTATACGTTATACGTTATACGTTATAAGTTATACGTCATAAGTTATACGATACACGTTATACGTTATACGAAATATGTAATACGTTATACGGTTTACGTTATTCGTTATACGTTCTTCGTTACACGTTATACGTTATACGTTACACGTTATACGTTTTACGATATACGTTATACGTTATACGTTATACGTTATACGTTATACGTTATACGTTATACGTTATACGTTATACGCTATACGTTATATGTTATACGTTATACGTTATATGTTATACGTTTTACGATATACGTTATACGTTATACGTTATACGTTGTACGGTATACGTTATACGTTATACGTTATACGTTATACGTTGTACGGTATACGTTATACGTTATACGTTATACGTTATACGTTATACGTTATGCGTTATACGTTATACGTTATACGTTATACGTTATTCTTTATACGTTATACGTTATACGTTTTACGATATACGTTATACGTTATACGTTAAACGTTATACGGTATACGTTATACGTTATGCGTTATACGTTATACGTTATACGTTTTACGTTATACGTTATATGTTATTCTTTATACGTTATACGTTATACGTTATTCTTTATACGTTATACGTTATACGTTTTACGATATACGTTATACGTTATACGTTATAAGTTATACGCTATACGTTACACGTTATACGTTTTACGATATACGATATACGTTATACGTTCTACGTTCTACGTTATACGTTATACGTTATACGTTATACGTTATACGTTATACGTTATACGTTATACCTTATACGTTATACGTTATACGTTATACGATATACGTTATACGTTATTCGTTACACGTTCTTCGTTACACGTTATACGTTATACGTTATGCGTTGTACGTTTTACGTTATTCGTTATACGTTATACGTTCTACGTTATACGTTATACGTTATACGTTATACGTTATACGTTATACGTTATACGTTATACGTTATACGTAATATGTAATGCGTCATACGTTTTACGTTATTCGTTATACGTTTTTCGTTACACGTTATACGTTATACGTTATGCGTTATACGTTTTACGTTATTCGTGATACGTTATACGTTATACGTTATACGTTATACGTTATACGTTATACGTTATACGTTATACGTTATACGTTATACGTTATACGTTATACGTTATACGTTCTACTTTATACTTTATACGATATACGTTATGCGTTATACGTTTTACGTTATTCGTGATACGTTATACGTTATACGTTATACGTTATACGTTATACGTTATACGTTATACGTTATACGTTATACGTTATACGTTATACGTTATACGTTATACGTTATACGTTATACGTTATACGTTATACGTTATACGTTATACGTTATACGTTATACGTTATACGTTATACGTTATACCTTATACGTTATACGTTATACGTTATACGATATACGTTATACGTTATACGTTATACGTTATACGTTTTACGATATACGTTATACGTTATACGTTATACCTTATACGTTATACGTTATACGTTATACGATATACGTTATACGTTATTCGTAATACGCTCTTCGTTACACGTTATACGTTATACGTTATGCGTTATACGTTTTACGTTATTCGTTATACGTTATACCTTATACGTTATACGTTATACGTTATACGATATACGTTATACGTTATTCGTTACACGTTCTTCGTTACACGTTATACGTTATACGTTATGCGTTGTACGTTTTACGTTATTCGTTATACGTTATACGTTATACGTTTTACGTTATACGTTATATGTTATTCTTTATACGTTATACGTTATACGTTATTCTTTATACGTTATACGTTATACGTTTTACGATATACGTTATACGTTATACGTTATAAGTTATACGCTATACGTTATACGTTATACGTTACACGTTATACGTTATACGATATACGTTATACGTTATTCGTAATACGCTCTTCGTTACACGTTATACGTTATACGTTATGCGTTATACGTTTTACGTTATTCGTTATACGTTATACCTTATACGTTATACGTTATACGTTATACGATATACGTTATACGTTATTCGTTACACGTTCTTCGTTACACGTTATACGTTATACGTTATGCGTTGTACGTTTTACGTTATTCGTTATACGTTATACGTTCTACGTTCTACGTTCTACGTTATACGTTATACGTTATACGTTATACGTTATACGTTATACGTTATACGTTATACGTTATACCTTATACGTTATACGTTATACGTTATACGATATACGTTATACGTTATTCGTTACACGTTCTTCGTTACACGTTATACGTTATACGTTATGCGTTGTACGTTTTACGTTATTCGTTATACGTTATACGTTCTACGTTATACGTTATACGTTATACGTAATATGTAATGCGTCATACGTTTTACGTTATTCGTTATACGTTTTTCGTTACACGTTATACGTTATACGTTATGCGTTATACGTTATACGTTATACGTTATACGTTATACGTTATACGTTATACGTTTTACGATATACGTTATACGTTATACGTTCTACGTTCTATGTTATACGTTATACGTTATACGTTATACGTTATACGTTATACGTTATACGTTATACGTTATACCTTATACGTTATACGTTATACGTTATACGATATACGTTATACGTTATTCGTTATACGTTCTTCGTTACACGTTATACGTTATACGTTATGCGTTATACGTTTTACGTTATTCGTTATACGTTATACGTTATACGTTATACGTTATACGTTATACGTTATACGTAATATGTAATGCGTCATACGTTTTACGTTATTCGTTATACGTTTTTCGTTACACGTTATACGTTATACGTTATGCGTTATACGTTTTACGTTATTCGTGATACGTTATACGTTATACGTTATACGTTATACGTTATACGTTATACGTTATACGTTATACGTTATACGTTATACGTTATACGTTATACGTTATACGTTATACGTTATACGTTATACGTTATACGTTATACGTTATACGTTATACGTTATACGTTATACGTTATACCTTATACGTTATACGTTATACGTTATACGATATACGTTATACGTTATTCGTAATACGCTCTTCGTTACACGTTATACGTTATACGTTATGCGTTATACGTTTTACGTTATTCGTTATACGTTATACGTTATACGTTATACGTTATACGTTATACGTTATACGTTATACGTTTTACGATATACGTTATACGTTATACGTTATACGTTATACGTTATACGGTATACGTTATACCTTATACGTTATACGTTATACGTTATACGATATACGTTATACGTTATTCGTTATACGTTCTTCGTTACACGTTACACGTTATACGTTATGCGTTATACGTTTTACGTTATTCGTTATACGTTATACGTTCTACGTTATACGTTATACGTTATACGTAATATGTAATGCGTCATACGTTTTACGTTATTCGTTATACGTTTTTCGTTACACGTTATACGTTATACGTTATACGTTATACGTTATGCGTTATACGTTTTACGTTATACGTTTTACGATATACGTTATACGTTATACGTTATACGTTATACGCTATACGTTATACGTTATACGTTTTACGATATACGTTATACGTTATACGTTCTACGTTCTACGTTATACGTTATACGTTATACGTTATACGTTATACGTTATACGTTATACGTTATACGTTATACGTTATACCTTATACGTTATACGTTATACGTTATACGATATACGTTATACGTTATTCGTTATACGTTCTTCGTTACACGTTATACGTTATACGTTTTGCGTTATACGTTTTACGTTATTCGTTATACGTTATACGTTATACGTTATACGTTATACGTTATACGTTATACGTAATATGTAATGCGTCATACGTTTTACGTTATTCGTTATACGTTTTTCGTTACACGTTATACGTTATACGTTATGCGTTATACGTTTTACGTTATTCGTGATACGTTATACGTTATACGTTATACGTTATACGTTGTACGGTATACGTTATACGTTATACGTTATACGTTATACGTTATACGTTATGCGTTATACGTTATACGTTATACGGTATACGTTATACGTTATACGTTATACGTTATACGTTATACGTTATACGTTATACGTTATACGTTATACGTTATACGTTATACGTTATACGTTATACGTTATACGTTATACGTTATACGTTATACGTTATGCGTTATACCTTATACGTTATACGTTATACGTTATACGATATACGTTATACGTTATTCGTAATACGCTCTTCGTTACACGTTATACGTTATACGTTATGCGTTATACGTTTTACGTTATTCGTTATACGTTATACGTTATACGTTATACGTTATACGTTATACGTTATACGTTTTACGATATACGTTATACGTTATACGTTATACGTTATACGTTATACGGTATACGTTATACCTTATACGTTATACGTTATACGTTATACGATATACGTTATACGTTATTCGTTATACGTTCTTCGTTACACGTTATACGTTATACGTTATGCGTTATACGTTTTACGTTATTCGTTATACGTTATACGTTCTACGTTATACGTTATACGCTATACGTTATACGTTATACGTTTTACGATATACGTTATACGTTATACGTTCTACGTTCTACGTTATACGTTACACGTTATACGTTATACGTTATACGTTATACGTTATACGTTATACGATATACGTTATACGTTATTCGTTACACGTTCTTCGTTACACGTTATACGTTATACGTTATGCGTTATACGTTTTACGTTATTCGTTATACGTTATACGTTCTACGTTATACGTTATACGTTATACGTAATATGTAATGCGTCATACGTTTTACGTTATTCGTTATACGTTTTTCGTTACACGTTATACGTTATACGTTATGCGTTATACGTTTTACGTTATACGTTCTTCGTTACACGTTATACGTTATACGTTATGCGCTGTACGTTTTACGTTATTCGTTATACGTTATACGTTATACGTTATTCTTTATACGTTATACGTTATACGTTATTCTTTATACGTTATACGTTATACGTTTTACGATATACGTTATACGTTATACGTTAAACGTTATACGGTATACGTTATACGTTATACGTTATACGTTATACGTTCTACTTTATACTTTATACGATATACGTTATACGTTACTCGTTATACGTTCTTCGTTACACGTTATACGTTATACGTTATGCGTTATACGTTATACGTTATACGTTTTACGTTATACGTTATATGTTATTCTTTATACGTTATACGTTATACGTTATTCTTTATACGTTATACGTTATACGTTTTACGATATACGTTATACGTTATACGTTATAAGTTATACGCTATACGTTATACGTTATACGTTTTACGATATACGATATACGTTATACGTTCTACGTTCTACGTTCTACGTTATACGTTATACGTTATACGTTATACGTTATACGATATACGTTATACGTTATTCGTAATACGCTCTTCGTTACACGTTATACGTTATACGTTATGCGTTATACGTTTTACGTTATTCGTTATACGTTATACGTTATACGTAATACGTTATACGTTATACGTTATACGTTTTACGATATACGTTATACGTTATACGTTATACGTTATACGTTATACGGTATACGTTATACGTTATACGTTATACGTTGTACGTTATACGTTATACGTTACACGTTATACGTTATACGTTATACGTTCTTCGTTACACGTTATACGTTATACGTTATGCGTTATACGTTTTACGTTATTCGTTATACGTTATACGTTCTACGTTATACGTTATACGTTATACGTAATATGTAATGCGTCATACGTTTTACGTTATTCGTTATACGCTTTTCGTTACACGTTATACGTTACACGTTATACGTTATACGTTATGCGTTATACGTTTTACGTTATACGTTTTACGATATACGTTATACGTTATACGTTATACGTTATACGCTATACGTTATACGTTATACGTTTTACGATATACGTTATACGTTATACGTTCTACGTTCTACGTTATACGTTACACGTTATACGTTATACGTTATACGTTATACGTTATACGTTATACGATATACGTTACACGTTATTCGTTACACGTTCTTCGTTACACGTTATACGTTATACGTTATGCGTTATACGTTTTACGTTATTCGTTATACGTTATACGTTCTACGTTATACGTTATACGTTATACGTAATATGTAATGCGTCATACGTTTTACGTTATTCGTTATACGTTATACGTTATACGTTATACGTTATACGGTATACGTTATACGTTATACGTTATACGTTATACGTTATACGTTATACGTTGTACGTTATACGTTATACGTTACACGTTATACGTTATACGTTATACGTTATACGTTATGCGTTATACGTTTTACGTTATACGTTCTTCGTTACACGTTATACGTTATACGTTATGCGTTATACGTTTTACGTTATTCGTTATACGTTATACGTTATACGTTATTCTTTATACGTTATACGTTATACGTTATTCTTTATACGTTACACGTTATACGTTTTACGATATACGTTATACGTTATACGTTATACGTTATACGGTATACGTTATACGTTATACGTTATACGTTCTACGTTATACGTTATACGTTATACGTTATACGTTATACGTTATACGTTATAAGTTATACCTTATACGTTATACGTTATACGTTATACGATATACGTTATACGTTATTCGTTATACTTTCTTCGTTACACGTTATACGTTTTACGTTATGCGTTATACGTTTTACGTTGTTCGTTATACGTTATACGTTATACGTTACACGTTATACGTTATACGTTATACGTAATATGTAATGCGTCATACGTTTTACGTTATTCGTTATACGTTTTTCGTTACACGTTATACGTTATACGTTATGCGTTATACGTTTTACGTTATTCGTGATACGTTATACGTTATACGTTATACGTTATACGTTATACGGTATACGGTATACGTTATACGTTATACGTTATACGTTATACGTTATACGTTATACGTTATACGTTATACGTTATACGGTATACGTTATACGTTATACGTTATACGTTATACGTTATACGTTATACGTTGTACGTTATACGTTATTCGTTATACGTTCTACGATATACGTTATACGTTATACGTTCTACGTTATGCGTTATACGTTTAACGTTATTCGTTATACGTTATACGTTATACGTTATGCGTTATACGTTTTACGTTATTCGTGATACGTTATACGTTATACGTTATACGTTATACGTTATACGGTATACGTTATACGTTATACGTTATACGTTATACGTTATACGTTATACGTTATACGTTATACGTTATACGTTATACGTTATACGGTATACGTTATACGTTATACGTTATACGTTATACGTTATACGTTATACGTTATATGTTACTCGTTATACGTTATACGTTATGCGTTATACGTTTTACGTTATTCGTTATACGTTATACGTTATACGTTATACGTTATTCTTTATACGTTATACGTTATACGTTATTCTTTATACGTTATACGTTATACGTTATACGTTATACGTAATATGTAATGCGTCATACGTTTTACGTTATTCGTTATACGTTTTTCGTTACACGTTATACGTTATACGTTATGCGTTATACGTTTTACGTTATCCGTGATACGTTATACGTAATACGTTATACGTTATACGTTATACGGTATACGTTATACGTTATACGTTATACGTTATACGTTATACGTTATACGTTATACGTTATACGTTATACGGTATACGTTATACGATATACGTTATACGTTATACGTTCGACGTTATGCGTTATACGTTTTACGTTATTCGTTATACGTTATACGTTATACGTTATTCTTTATACGTTATACGTTATACGTTATTCTTTATACGTTATACGTTATACGTTATTCTTTATACGTTATACGTTATACGTTATTCTTTATACGTTATACGTTATACGTTTTACGATATACGTTATACGTTATACGTTATACGTTATACGGTATACGTTATACGTTATACGATATACGTTATACGTTATACGTTATACGTTATACGGTATACGTTATACGTTATACGTTATACGTTATACGTTATACGTTTTACGATATACGTTATACGTTATACGTTATACGTTATACGGTATACGTTATACGTTATACGTTATACGTTATACGTTATACGTTGTACGTTATACGTTATACGTTATACGTTATACGTTATACGTTATACGTTATACGTTTTACGATATACGTTATACGTTATACGTTATACGTTATACGTTATACGTTATACCTTATACGTTATACGTTATACGTTATACGATATACGTTATACGTTATTCGTTATACGTTCTTCGTTACACGTTATACGTTATACGTTATGCGTTATACGTTTTACGTTATTCGTTATACGTTATACGTTATACGTTATGCGTTATACGTTTTACGTTATACGTTCTTCGTTACACGTTATACGTTATACGTTATGCGTTAAACGTTTTACGTTATTCGTTATACGTTATACGTTATACGTTATTCTTTATACGTTATACGTTATACGTTATGCGTTAAACGTTTTACGTCATTCGTTATACGTTATACGTTATACGTTATTCTTTATACGTTATACGTTATACGTTATTCTTTATACGTTATACGTTATACGTTATTCTTTATACGTTATACGTTATTCTTTATACGTTATCCGTTATACGTTTTACGATATACGTTATACGTTATACGTTATACGTTATACGGTATACGTTATACGTTATACGTTATACGTTATACGCTATACGTTATACGTTATACGTTATACGTTATACGTTATACGTTATACGTTATACGTTATACGTTATACGTTATACGTTATACGTTATACGTTATACGTTATACGTTATACGTTATACGTTATACGTTATACGTTATACGTTATACGTTATACGTTATACGTTATACGTTTTACGATATACGTTATACGTTATACGTTCTACGTTCTACGTTATACGTTATACGTTATACGTTATACGTTATACGTTATACGTTATACGTTATACGTTATACCTTATACGTTATACGTTATACGTTATACGTTATACGATATACGTTATACGTTATTCGTTATACGTTCTTCGTTACACGTTATACGTTATACGTTATGCGTTATACGTTTTACGTTATTCGTTATACGTTATACGTTATACGTTATACGTTATACGTTATACGTTATACGTTATACGTTATACGTTATACGTAATATGTAATGCGTCATACGTTTTACGTTATTCGTTATACGTTTTTCGTTACACGTTATACGTTATACGTTATGCGTTATATGTTTTACGTTATTCGTGATACGTTATACGTTATCCGTTATACGTTATGCGTTATACGTTTTACGTTATTCGTTATACGTTATACGTTATACGTTATACGTTATACGTTATACGTAATATGTAATGCGTCATACGTTTTACGTTATTCGTTATACGTTTTTCGTTACACGTTATACGTTATACGTTATGCGTTATACGTTTTACGTTATTCGTGATACGTTATACGTTATACGTTACACGTTATACGTTATACGTTATACGTTATACGTTATACGTTATACGTTAAACATTATTCGTTATACGTTATACGTTATACGTTATACGTTATACGTTATACGTTATACGTTACACGTTATACGTTACACGTTATACGTTATACGTTATACGTTATACGTTATACGTTATACGTTATACGTTATACGTTATACGTTATACGTTATACTATGTACGTTATACGTTATACGTCATACGTTATATGTTCTACTTTATACGTTATACGTTATACGTTATACGTTATACGTTATACGTTATACGTTATACGTTATACGTTATACGTTATGCATTATACGTTATACGTTATGCGTTATACGTTATACGTTATACGTTATACGTCATACGTTATACGTTCTACTTTATACGTTACACGATATACGTTATACGTTATACGTTCTTCGCTACACGTTATACGTTATACGTTATGCGTTATACGTTTTACGTTATTCGCTATACGTTATACGTTATACGTTTTAAGTTATACGTTATACGCTATATGTAAAGTGTCATACGTTTTACGTTATTCGTTATACGTTCTTCGTTACACGTTATACGTTATACGTTTTACGTTATACGTTATACGTAATATGTAATGCGTCATACGTTTTACGTTATTCGTTATACGTTTTTCGTTACAAGTTATACGTCATACGTTATACGTTATAAGTTATACGTTATTCTTTATACGTTATACGTTATACGTTATTCTTTATACGTTACACGTTATACGTTTTACGATATACGTTATACGTTATACGTTATACGTTATACGGTATACGTTATACGTTATACGTTATACGTTCTACGTTATACGTTATACGTTATACGTTATACGTTATACGTTATACGTTATAAGTTATACCTTATACGTTATACGTTATACGTTATACGATATACGTTATACGTTATTCGTTATACTTTCTTCGTTACACGTTATACGTTTTACGTTATGCGTTATACGTTTTACGTTGTTCGTTATACGTTATACGTTATACGTTACACGTTATACGTTATACGTTATACGTAATATGTAATGCGTCATACGTTTTACGTTATTCGTTATACGTTTTTCGTTACACGTTATACGTTATACGTTATGCGTTATACGTTTTACGTTATTCGTGATACGTTATACGTTATACGTTATACGTTATACGTTATACGGTATACGTTATACGTTATACGTTATACGTTATACGTTATACGTTATACGTTATACGTTATACGTTATACGTTATACGGTATACGTTATACGTTATACGTTATACGTTATACGTTATACGTTATACGTTATACGTTGTACGTTATACGTTATTCGTTATACGTTCTACGATATACGTTATACGTTATACGTTCTACGTTATGCGTTATACGTTTAACGTTATTCGTTATACGTTATACCTTATACGTTATACGTTATACGTTATACGATATACGTTATACGTTATTCGTTATACGTTCTTCGTTACACGTTATACGTTATACGTTATGCGTTATACGTTTTACGTTATTCGTTATACGTTCTTCGTTACACGTTATACGTTATACGTTATGCGTTATACGTTTTACGTTATACGTTCTTCGTTACACGTTATACGTTATACGTTATGCGTTAAACGTTTTACGTTATTCGTTATACGTTATACGTTATACGTTATTCTTTATACGTTACACGTTATACGTTATGCGTTAAACGTTTTACGTTATTCGTTATACGTTATACGTTATACGTTATTCTTTATACGTTATACGTTATACGTTATTCTTTATACGTTATACGTTATACGTTATACGTTATACGTTATACGATATACGTTATACGTTATTCGTTATACGTTCTTCGTTACACGTTATACGTTATACGTTATGCGTTATACGTTTTACGTTATTCGTTATACGTTATACGTTATACGTTATACGTTATACGTTATACGTTATACGTTATACGTTATACGTTATACGTTATACGTTATGCGTTATACGTTATACGTTATACGTTATACGTTATACGTTATACGTTATACGTTATACGTCATACGTTATACGTCCTACTTTATACGTTACACGATATACGTTATACGTTATACGTTCTTCGCTACACGTTATACGTTGTACGTTATGCGTTATACGTTTTACGTTATTCGCTATACGTTATACGTTATACGTTTTAAGTTATACGTTATACGCTATATGTAAAGTGTCATACGTTTTACGTTATTCGTTATACGTTCTTCGTTACACGTTATACGTTATACGTTTTACGTTATACGTTATACGTAATATGTAATGCGTCATACGTTTTACGTTATTCGTTATACGTTTTTCGTTACAAGTTATACGTCATACGTTATACGTTATAAGTTATACGTCATAAGTTATACGATACACGTTATACGTTATACGAAATATGTAATACGTTATACGTTTTACGTTATTCGTTATACGTTATACGTTATACGTTATACGTTACACGTTATACGTTATACGTTATACGTTATACGTTATACGTTATACGTTATACGATATACGTTATACGTTATTCGATATACGTTCTTCGTTACACGTTATACGTTATACGTTATGCGTTATACGTTTTACGTTATTCGCTATACGTTATACGTTATACGTTTTACGTTATACGTTATACGCTATATGTAAAGCGTCATACGTTTTACGTTATTCGTTATACGTTCTTCGTTACACGTTATACGTTATACGTTATGCGTTATACGTTATACATTATACGTTATACGTTATACGTTATACGTTATACGTTATACGTTATACGTTTTACGTTATACGTTATACATCATAGGTTATACGTTATACGTTATACGTTATACGTTATACGTTATACGTTATACGTTATACGTTATTCGTTATACGTTATACGTTATACGTTTTACGTTATTCGTGATACGTTATACGTTATACGTTATACGTTATACGTTGTACGTTATACGTTATACGTTATACGTTATACGTTGTACGTTATACGTTATACGTAATACGTTATACGTTATACGTTATACGATATACGTTATATGTTATACGTTATACGCTATACGTCATAGGTTATACGTTATACGTTATTCCTTAATGGTTTTTCGTTACACGTTATACGTTATACGTTATGCGTTATACGTTTTACGTTACTCGTGATACGTTGTACGTTATACGTTATACGTTATACGCTATATGTAATATGTAATGCGTCATACGTTTTACGTTATTCGTTATACGTTTTTCGTTACACGTTATACGTTATACGTTATGCCTTATACGTTATACATTATACGTTATACGTTATACGTTATACGTTATACGTTATACGTTATACGTTTTACGTTATACGTTATACATCATAGGTTATACGTTATACGTTATACGTTATACGTTATACGTTATACGTTATACGTTATACGTTATACGTTATACGTTATACGATATACGTTATACGTTATACGTTATACGTTATACGTTATACGTTATACGTTATACGTTATACGTTACACGTTATACGTTACACGTTATACGTTATACGTTATACGTTATACGTTATACGTTATACGTTATACGTTATACGTTATACGTTATACGTTATACGTTATACGTTATACGTTATACGTTATACGGTATACGTTATACGTTATACGTTATACGTTATACGTTATACGCTATATGTAATATGTAATGCGTCATACGTTTTACGTTATTCGTTATACGTTTTTCGTTACACGTTATACGTTATACGTTATGCCTTATACGTTATACATTATACGTTATACGTTATACGTTATACGTTATACGTTATATGTTATACGTTTTACGTTATACGTTATACATCATAGGTTATACGTTATACGTTATACGTTATACGTTATACGTTATACGTTATACGTTATACGTTATACGTTATACGTTATACGTTATACGTTATACGTTATACGTTATACGTTACACGTTATACGTTACACGTTATACGTTACACGTTATACGTTACACGTTTTACGTTACACGTTATACGTTACACGTTATACGTTATACGTTATACGTTATACGTTATACGTTTTACGTTATACGTTATACGTTATACGTTATACGTTATACGTTATACGTTATACGTTATACGGTATACGTTACACGTTATACGTTATACGTTATACGTTTTACGATATACGTTATACGTTATTCGTTATACGTTCTTCGCTACACGTTATACGTTATACGTTATGCGTTATATGTTTTACGTTATTCGTTATACGTTATACGTTATACGTTATACGTTATACGTAATATGTAATGAGTCATACTTTTTACGTTATTCGTTATACGTTCTTCGTTACACGTTATACGTTATACGTTATGCGTTATATGTTTTACGTTATTCGTTATACGTTATACGTTATACGTTATACGTTATACGTAATATGTAATGAGTCATACTTTTTACGTTATTCGTTATACGTTCTTCGTTACACGTTATACGTTATACGTTATACGTAATATGTAATGAGTCATACTTTTTACGTTATTCGTTATACGTTATACGTTATACGTTATACGTTATACGTTATACGTTATACGTTATACGTTATACGTTATACGTTATACGTTATACGTTATACGTTATACGTTATACGTTATACGTTATACGTTATACGTTATACGTTATACGTTATACGTTATACGTTATACGTTATACGTTATACGTTATACGTTATACGTTATACGTTATACGTTATACGTTATACGTTATACGTTATACGTTATACGTTATACGTTATACGTTATACGTTATACGTTATACGTTATACGTTTTACGTTACACGTTATACGTTATACGTTATACGTTATACGTTATACGTTATACGTTATACGTTATACGTTATACGGTATACGTTACACGTTATACGTTATACGTTATAAGTTATACGTTTTACGTTTTAAGGTATACGTTATACGTTATTCGTTATACGTTCTTCGTTACACGTTATACGTTATACGTTATGCGTTATATGTGTTACGTTATTCGTTATACGTTATACGTTATACGTTATACGTTATACGTAATATGTAATGAGTCATACGTTTTACGTTATTCGTTATCTGGTTTTCGTTACAAGTTATACGTTATACCTTATACGTTATACGTTATACGTTATACGTTATACGTTATACGTTATACGTTATACGTTATACGTCATACGTTATACGTTATACGTTATACGTTATACGTTATACGTTATACGGTATACGATATACGTTATACGTTATTCGTTATACGTTCTTCGTTTCACGTTATACGTTATACGTTATGCGTTATACGTTTTTCGTTACAAATTATACGTTATACGTTATACGTTATACGTTATACGTTATAAGTTATACGTCATGAGTTATACGATACACGTTATACGTTATACGAAATATGTAATACGTAATACGTTTTACGTTATTCGTTATACGTTATACGTTATACGTTATACGTTATACGTTATACGTTATACGTTATACGTCATACGTTATACGTTATACGTTATACGTTATACGATATACGTTATACGTTATTCGTTATACGTTCTTCGTTTCACGTTATACGTTATACGTTATGCGTTATACGTTTTACGTTATTCGTTATACGTTATACGTTATACGTTATACGTTATACGTTATACGTTATACGTTATACGTTATACGTTATACGTTATACGTAATTCGTTATACGTTATACGTTATACGTTTTACGTTATTCGTGATACGTTATACGTTATACGTTATACGTTATACGTTGTACGTTATACGTTATACGTTATACGTTATACGTTGTACGTTATACGTTATACGTAATACGTTATACGTTATACGTTATACGATATACGTTATATGTTATACGTTATACGTTATACGTTATACGTTATACGTTATACGTTATACGTTATACGTTATACGTTATACGTTATACGTTATACGTTATACGTTATACGTTATACGTTATACGTTATACGTTATACGTTATACGTTATACGTTATACGTTATACGTTATACGTTATACGTTATACGTTATACGTTATACGTTATACGTTATACGTTATACGTTATACGTTTTACGTTACACGTTATACGTTATACGTTATACGTTATACGTTATACGTTATACGTTATACGTTATACGTTATACGGTATACGTTACACGTTATACGTTATACGTTATAAGTTATACGTTTTACGTTTTAAGGTATACGTTATACGTTATTCGTTATACGTTCTTCGTTACACGTTATACGTTATACGTTATGCGTTATATGTGTTACGTTATTCGTTATACGTTATACGTTATACGTTATACGTTATACGTAATATGTAATGAGTCATACGTTTTACGTTATTCGTTATCTGGTTTTCGTTACAAGTTATACGTTATACCTTATACGTTATACGTTATACGTTATACGTTATACGTTATACGTTATACGTTATACGTTATACGTTATACGTCATACGTTATACGTTATACGTTATACGTTATACGTTATACGTTATACGGTATACGATATAGGTTATACGTTATTCGTTATACGTTCTTCGTTTCACGTTATACGTTATACGTTATGCGTTATACGTTTTTCGTTACAAATTATACGTTATACGTTATACGTTATACGTTATACGTTATAAGTTATACGTCATGAGTTATACGATACACGTTATACGTTATACGAAATATGTAATACGTAATACGTTTTACGTTATTCGTTATACGTTATACGTTATACGTTATACGTTATACGTTATACGTTATACGTTATACGTTATACGTCATACGTTATACGTTATACGTTATACGTTATACGATATACGTTATACGTTATTCGTTATACGTTCTTCGTTTCACGTTATACGTTATACGTTATGCGTTATACGTTTTACGTTATTCGTTATACGTTATACGTTATACGTTATACGTTATACGTTATACGTTATACGTTATACGTTATACGTTATACGTTATACGTTATTCGTTATACGTTATACGTTATACGTTTTACGTTATTCGTGATACGTTATACGTTATACGTTATACGTTATACGTTGTACGTTATACGTTATACGTATACGTTATACGTTGTACGTATACGTTATACGTAATACGTTTTATACGTATGTACGTTATACGATATACGTTATATGTTATACGTTATACGCTATACGTCATAGGTTATTACGTTATACGTTATTCGTATGCGTTTTTCGTTACACGTTATACGTTATACGTTATGCGTTATACGTTTTACGTTATTCGTGATACGTTATACGTTATAACGTTATACGTTATTACGTTATACGTTATACGTTATACGTTATACGTTATACGCTATATGTAATATGTAATGCGTCATACGTTTTACGTTATTCGTTATACGTTTTTCGTTACACGTTATACGTTATACGTTCTGCCTTATACGTTATACATTATACGTTATACGTTATACGTTATACGTTATACGTTATACGTTATACGTTTTACGTTATACGTTATACATCATAGGTTATACGTTATACGTTATACTGTTATACGTTATACGTTATACGTTATACGTTATAAGCTATACGTCATAAGTTATACGATACACGTTATACGTTATACGAAATATGTAATACGTAATACGTTCTACGTTATTCGCAATACGATCTTCGT
The DNA here is from genome assembly GCF_051014685.1 of Ptiloglossa arizonensis. Classification (NCBI taxonomy): domain Eukaryota; kingdom Metazoa; phylum Arthropoda; class Insecta; order Hymenoptera; family Colletidae; genus Ptiloglossa; species Ptiloglossa arizonensis. The sequence continues at coordinate 52,087 of NW_027479658.1, forward strand.
TACACGTTATAACGTTATACGTTATACGTTATACGTTATACGTTATACGTTATACGTTATACGTTATACGTTATACGTTACGCGTTATACGTTATACGTTATACGTTATACGTTATACGTTATACGTTATACGTTATAAGTTATACGTTACACGTTATACGTTATACGTTATACGTATATCGTTATACGTTATACGTTATACGTTATACGTTATACGTTACACGTTATACGTTATAACGTTATACGTTATACGTTATACGTTATCGTTATATGTTATACGTCATACGTTATACGTATCTACTTTATACGTTACACCGATATACGTTATACGTTATACGTTCTTCGCTACACGTTATACGTTATACCGTTATGCGTTATACGTTTTACGTTATTCGCTATACGTTATACGTTATACGTTTTTAAGTTATACGTTATACGCTATATGTAATGCGTCATACGTTTTACGTTATTCGTTATACGTTTTTTCGTTACAAGTTATACGTCATACGTTATACGTTATAAGTTATACGTCATAAGTTATACGATACACGTTATACGTTATACGAAATATGTAATACGTTATACGTTTTACGTTATTCGTTATACGTTATACGTTATACGTTATACGTTACACGTTATACGTTATACGTTATACGTTATACGTTATACGTTATACGTTATACGATATACGTTATACGTTATTCGATATACGTTCTTCGTTACACGTTATACGTTATACGTTATGCGTTATACGTTTTACGTTATTCGCTATACGTTATACGTTATACGTTTTACGTTATACGTTATACGCTATATGTAAAGCGTCATACGTTTTACGTTATTCGTTATACGTTCTTCGTTACACGTTATACGTTATACGTTATGCGTTATACGTTATACATTATACGTTATACGTTATACGTTATACGTTACACGTTATACGTTACACGTTATACGTTATACGTTATACGTTATACGTTATACGTTATACGTTATACGTTATACGTTATACGTTATACGTTATACGTTATACGTTATACGTTATACGTTATACGTTATACGTTATACGTTATACGGTATACGTTACACGTTATACGTTATACGTTATAAGTTATACGTTATACGTTATACGTTTTACAATATACGTTATACGTTATTCGTTATACGTTCTTCGTTACACGTTATACGTTATACGTTATGCGTTATATGTTTTACGTTACTCGTTATACGTTATACGTTATACGTTATACGTTATACGTAATATGTAATGAGTCATACTTTTTACGTTATTCGTTATACGTTCTTCGTTACACGTTATACGTTATACGTTATGCGTTATATGTTTTACGTTATTCGTTATACGTTATACGTTATACGTTATACGTTATACGTTATACGTTATACGTTATACGTTATACGTTATACGTTATACGTTATACGTTATACGTTATACGTTATACGTTATACGTTATACGTTATACGTTATACGTTATACGTTATACGTTATACGTTATACGTTATACGTTATACGTTATACGTTATACGTTATACGTTATACGTTATACGTTATACGTTATACGTTATACGTTATACGTTATACGTTATACGTTATACGTTATACGTTATACGTTATACGTTATACGTTATACGTTATACGTTATACGTTATACGTTATACGTTATACGTTATACGTTATACGTTATACGTTATACGTTATACGTTATACGTTATACGTTTTACGTTACACGTTATACGTTATACGTTATACGTTATACGTTATACGTTATACGTTATACGTTATACGTTATACGGTATACGTTACACGTTATACGTTATACGTTATAAGTTATACGTTTTACGTTTTAAGGTATACGTTATACGTTATTCGTTATACGTTCTTCGTTACACGTTATACGTTATACGTTATGCGTTATATGTGTTACGTTATTCGTTATACGTTATACGTTATACGTTATACGTTATACGTAATATGAAATGAGTCATACGTTTTACGTTATTCGTTATCTGGTTTTCGTTACAAGTTATACGTTATACGTTATACGTTATACGTTATACGTTATACGTTATACGTTATACGTTATACGTTATACGTCATACGTTATACGTTATACGTTATACGTTATACGTTATACGTTATATGGTATACGATATACGTTATACGTTATTCGTTATACGTTCTTCGTTTCACGTTATACGTTATACGTTATGCGTTATACGTTTTTCGTTACAAATTATACGTTATACGTTATACGTTATACGTTATACGTTATAAGTTATACGTCATGAGTTATACGATACACGTTATACGTTATACGAAATATGTAATACGTAATACGTTTTACGTTATTCGTTATACGTTATACGTTATACGTTATACGTTATACGTTATACGTTATACGTCATACGTTATACGTTATACGTTATACGTTATACGATATACGTTATACGTTATTCGTTATACGTTCTTCGTTTCACGTTATACGTTATACGTTATGCGTTATACGTTTTACGTTATTCGTTATACGTTATACGTTATACGTTATACGTTATACGTTATACGTTATACGTTATACGTTATACGTTATACGTTATACGTTATACGTTATTCGTTATACGTTATACGTTATACGTTTTACGTTATTCGTGATACGTTATACGTTATACGTTATACGTTATACGTTGTACGTTATACGTTATACGTTATACGTTATACGTTGTACGTTATACGTTATACGTAATACGTTATACGTTATACGTTATACGATATACGTGTTATACGTTATACGCGTTATACGTTATTACGTTATACGTTATACGTTATACGTTGTACGTTATACGTTATACGTTCTACGTTATACGTTATACGTTATACGTTATACGTTGTACGTTATATACGTTATACGTTATACGTTATACGTTATACGTTATACGTTGTACGTTATACGTTATACGTTATACGTTATACGTTATACGTTATACGTTATACGTTATACGTTATACGTTATACGTTATACGTTATACGTTATACGTTATACGTTATACGTTATACGTTATACGTTATACGTTATACGTTATACGTTATACGTTTTACGTTACACGTTATACGTTATACGTTATACGTTATACGTTATACGTTATACGTTATACGTTATACGTTATACGTTATACGTTATACGTTATACGTTATACGTTATACGTTATACGGTATACGTTACACGTTATACGTTATACGTTATAAGTTATACGTTTTACGTTTTAAGGTATACGTTATACGTTATTCGTTATACGTTCTTCGTTACACGTTATACGTTATACGTTATGCGTTATATGTTTTACGTTATTCGTTATACGTTATACGTTATACGTTATACGTTATACGTAATATGTAATGAGTCATACGTTTTACGTTATTCGTTATCTGGTTTTCGTTACAAGTTATACGTTATACGTTATACGTTATACGTTATACGTTATACGTTATACGTTATACGTTATACGTTATACGTTATACGTCATACGTTATACGTTATACGTTATACGTTATACGTTATACGTTATACGATATACGTTATACGTTATTCGTTATACGTTCTTCGTTTCACGTTGTACGTTATACGTTATGCGTTATACGTCTTTCGTTACAAATTATACGTTATACGTTATACGTTATACGTTATACGTTATAAGTTATACGTCATGAGTTATACGATACACCTTATACGTTATACGAAATATGTAATACGTAATACGTTTTACGTTATTCGTTTTACGTTATTCGTTATACGTTATACGTTATACGTTATACGTTATACGTTATACGTTATACGTCATACGTTATACGTTATACGTTATACGTTATACGATATACGTTATACGTTATTCGTTATACGTTCTTCGTTTCACGTTATACGTTATACGTTATGCGTTATACGTTTTACGTTGTTCGTTATACGTTATACGTTATACGTTATACGTTATACGTTATACGTTATACGTTATACGTTATACGTTATACGTTATACGTTATACGTTATACGTTATTCGTTATACGTTATACGTTATACGTTTTACGTTATTCGTGATACGTTATACGTTATACGTTATACGTTATACGTTGTACGTTATACGTTATACGTTATACGTTATACGTTGTACGTTATACGTTATACGTAATACGTTATACGTTATACGTTATACGATATACGTTATATGTTATACGTTATACGCTATACGTCATAGGTTATACGTTATACGTTATTCGTTATGCGTTTTTCGTTACACGATATACGTTATACGTTATGCGTTATACGTTTTACGTTATTCGTGATACGTTATACGTTATACGTTATACGTTATACGTTATACGTTATACGTTATACGCTATATGTAATATGTAATGCGTCATACGTTTTACGTTATTCGTTATACGTTTTTCGTTACACGTTATACGTTATACGTTATGCCTTATACGTTACACATTATACGTTATACGTTATACGTTATACGTTATACGTTATACGTTATACGTTTTACGTTATACGTTATACATCATAGGTTATACGTTATACGTTATACGTTATACGTTATACGTTATACGTTATACGTTATACGTTATACGTTATACGTTATACGTTATACGTTATACGTTATACGTTATACGATATACGTTATACGTTATACGTTATACGGTATACGTTAGACGTTATACGTTATACGTTATACGTTATACGTTATACGTTATACGTTATACGTTATACGTTATACGTAATATGTAATGCGTCATACGTCTTACGTTATTCGTTATACGTTCTTCGTTACAAGTTATACGTTATACGTTATACGTTATACGTTATACGTTATACGTTATAAGCTATACGTCATAAGTTATACGATACACGTTATACGTTATACGAAATATGTAATACGTAATACGTTCTACGTTATTCGCAATACGATCTTCGTTACACGTTATACGTTATACGTTATACGTTATACGTTATACGTTATACGTTATACGTTATACGTTATACGTTATACGTTATACGTTATACGTTATACGTTATACGTTATACGTTATACGTTATACGTTATACGTTATACGTTATACGTTATACGTTATACGTTATACGTTATACGTTATACGTTATACGTTATACGTTATACGTTATACGTTATACGTTATACGTTACACGTTATACGTTACACGTTATACGTTATACGTTATACGTTATACGTTATACGTTATACGTTATACGTTATACGTTATACGTTATACGTTACACGTTATACGTTACACGTTATACGTTATACGTTATACGTTATACGTTATACGTTACACGTTATACGTTACACGTTATACGTTACACGTTATACGTTACACGTTAAACGTTATACGTTATACGTTATACGTTATACGTTATACGTTATACGTTATACGTTATACGTTATACGTTATACGTTATACGTTATACGTTATACGTTATACGTTATACGTTATACGTTATACGTTATACGTTATACGTTATACGTTATACGTTATACGTTATACGTTATACGTTATACGTTATACGTTATACGTTATACGTTATACGTTATACGTTATACGTTATACGTTATACGTTATACGTTATACGTTATACGTTATACGTTATACGTTATACGTTATACGTTATACGTTATACGTTATACGTTATACGTTATACGTTATACGTTATACGTTATACGTTATACGTTATACGTTATACGTTATACGTTATACGTTTTACGTTACACGTTATACGTTACACGTTATACGTTACACGTTATACGTTACACGTTATACGTTATACGTTATACGTTATACGTTATACGTTATACGTTATTCGTTATACGTTATACGTTATACGTTATGCGTTATACGTTATACGTTATACGGTATACGTTACACGTTATACGTTATACGTTATAAGTTATACGTTATACGTTATACGTTTTACGATATACGTTATACGTTATTCGTTATACGTTCTTCGTTACACGTTATACGTTATACGTTATGCGTTATATGTTTTACGTTATTCGTTATACGTTATACGTTATACGTTATACGTTATACGTAATATGTAATGAGTCATACTTTTTACGTTATTCGTTATACGTTCTTCGTTACACGTTATACGTTATACGTTATACGTTATACGTTATACGTTATACGTTATACGTTATACGTTATACGTTTTACGTTACACGTTATACGTTATACGTTATACGTTATACGTTATACGTTATACGTTATACGTTATACGTTATACGGTATACGTTACACGTTATACGTTATACGTTATAAGTTATACGTTATACGTTTTAAGGTATACGTTATACGTTATTCGTTATACGTTCTTCGTTACACGTTATACGTTATACGTTATGCGTTATATGTTTTACGTTATTCGTTATACGTTATACGTTATACGTTATACGTTATACGTAATATGTAATGAGTCATACGTTTTACGTTATTCGTTATCTGGTTTTCGTTACAAGTTATACGTTATACGTTATACGTTATACGTTATACGTTATACGTTATACGTTATACGTTATACGTTATACGTTATACGTCATACGTTATACGTTATACGTTATACGTTATACGGTATACGTTATACGTTATTCGTTATACGTTCTTCGTTTCACGTTATACGTTATACGTTATGCGTTATACGTTTTTCGTTACAAATTATACGTTACACGTTATACGTTATACGTTACACGTTATACGTTATAAGTTATACGTTATGAGTTATACGATACACGTTATACGTTATACGAAATATGTAATACGTAATACGTTTTACGTTATTCGTTATACGTTAAACGTTATACGTTATACGTTATACGTTATACGTTATACGTCATTCGTTATACGTTATACGTTATACGTTATACGATATACGTTATACGTTATTCGTTATACGTTCTTCGTTTCACGTTATACGTTATACGTTATGCGTTATACGTTTTACGTTATTCGTTATACGTTATACGTTATAAGTTATACGTTTTACGTTTTAAGGTATACGTTATACGTTATTCGTTATACGTTCTTCGTTACACGTTATACGTTATACGTTATGCGTTATATGTGTTACGTTATTCGTTATACGTTATACGTTATACGTTATACGTTATACGTAATATGTAATGAGTCATACGTTTTACGTTATTCGTTATCTGGTTTTCGTTACAAGTTATACGTTATACGTTATATGGTTATACGTTATACGTTATACGTTATACGTTATACGTTATACGTTATACGTCATACGTTATACGTTATACGTTATACGTTATACGTTATACGGTATACGATATACGTTATACGTTATTCGTTATACGTTCTTCGTTTCACGTTATACGTTATACGTTATGCGTTATACGTTTTTCGTTACAAATTATACGTTATACGTTATACGTTATACGTTATACGTTATAAGTTATACGTCATGAGTTATACGATACACCTTATACGTTATACGAAATATGTAATACGTAATACGTTTTACGTTATTCGTTATACGTTATACGTTATACGTTATACGTTATACGTTATACGTTATACGTCATACGTTATACGTTATACGTTATACGTTATACGATATACGTTATACGTTATTCGTTATACGTTCTTCGTTTCACGTTATACGTTATACGTTATGCGTTATACGTTTTACGTTGTTCGTTATACGTTATACGTTATACGTTATACGTTATACGTTATACGTTATACGTTATACGTTATACGTTATACGTTATACGTTATACGTTATACGTTATACGTTATTCGTTATACGTTATACGTTATACGTTTTACGTTATTCGTGATACGTTATACGTTATACGTTATACGTTATACGTTATACGTTGTACGTTATACGTTATACGTTATACGTTATACGTTGTACGTTATACGTTATACGTAATACGTTATACGTTATACGTTATACGTTATACGATATACGTTATATGTTATACGTTATACGCTATACGTCATAGGTTATACGTTATACGTTATTCGTTATGCGTTTTTCGTTACACGATATACGTTATACGTTATGCGTTATACGTTTTACGTTATTCGTGATACGTTATACGTTATACGTTATACGTTATACGTTATACGTTATACGTTATACGTTATACGCTATATGTAATATGTAATGCGTCATACGTTTTACGTTATTCGTTATACGTTTTTCGTTACACGTTATACGTTATACGTTATGCCTTATACGTTATACATTATACGTTATACGTTATACGTTATACGTTATACGTTATACGTTATACGTTTTACGTTATACGTTATACATCATAGGTTATACGTTATACGTTATACGTTATACGTTATACGTTATACGTTATACGTTATACGTTATACGTTATACGTTATACGTTATACGTTATACGTAATATGTAATGCGTCATACGTCTTACGTTATTCGTTATACGTTCTTCGTTACAAGTTATACGTTATACGTTATACGTTATACGTTATACGTTATACGTTATAAGCTATACGTCATAAGTTATACGATACACGTTATACGTTATACGAAATATGTAATACGTAATACGTTCTACGTTATTCGCAATACGATCTTCGTTACACGTTATACGTTATACGTTATACGTTATACGTTATACGTTATACGTTATACGTTATACGTTATACGTTATACGTTATACGTTATACGTTATACGTTATACGTTATACGTTATACGTTATACGTTATACGTTATACGTTATACGTTATACGTTATACGTTATACGTTATACGTTATACGTTTTACGTTACACGTTATACGTTATACGTTATACGTTATACGTTATACGTTATACGTTATACGTTATACGTTATACGTTATACGGTATATGTTACACGTTATACGTTATACGTTATAAGTTATACGTTTTACGTTTTAAGGTATACGTTATACGTTATTCGTTATACGTTCTTCGTTACACGTTATACGTTATACGTTATGCGTTATATGTTTTACGTTATTCGTTATACGTTATACGTTATACGTTATACGTTATACGTAATATGTAATGAGTCATACGTTTTACGTTATTCGTTATCTGGTTTTCGTTACAAGTTATACGTTATACGTTATACGTTATACGTTATACGTTATACGTTATACGTTATACGTTATACGTAATTCGTTATACGTCATACGTTATACGTTATACGTTATACGTTATACGTTATACGTTATACGATATACGTTATACGTTATTCGTTATACGTTCTTCGTTTCACGTTGTACGTTATACGTTATGCGTTATACGTCTTTCGTTACAAATTATACGTTATACGTTATACGTTATACGTTATACGTTATAAGTTATACGTCATGAGTTATACGATACACGTTATACGTTATACGAAATATGTAATACGGAATACGTTTTACGTTATTCGTTATACGTTATACGTCATACGTTATACGTTATACGTTATACGTTATACGTCATACGTTATACGTTATACGTTATACGTTATACGATATACGTTATACGTTATTCGTTATACGTTCTTCGTTTCACGTTATACGTTATACGTTATGCGTTATACGTTTTACGTTATTCGTTATACGTTATACGTTATACGTTATACGTTATACGTTATACGTTATACGTTATACGTTATACGTTATACGTTATACGTTATTCGTTATACGTTATACGTTATACGTTATACGTTATACGTTATACGTTATACGTTATACGTTATACGTTATACGCTATATGTAATATGTAATGCGTCATACGTTTTACGTTATTCGTTATACGTTTTTCGTTACACGTTATACGTTATACGTTATGCCTTATACGTTATACATTATACGTTATACGTTATACGTTATACGTTATACGTTATACGTTATACGTTTTACGTTATACGTTATACATCATAGGTTATACGTTATACGTTATACGTTATACGTTATACGTTATACGTTATACGTTATACGTTATACGTTATACGTTATACGTTATACGTTATACGTTATACGTTATACGATATACGTTATACGTTATACGTTACACGGTATACGTTAGACGTTATACGTTATACGTTATACGTTATACGTTATACGTTATACGTTATACGTAATATGTAATGCGTCATACGTCTTACGTTATTCGTTATACGTTCTTCGTTACAAGTTATACGTTATACGTTATACGTTATACGTTATACGTTATACGTTATACGTTATAAGCTATACGTCATAAGTTATACGATACACGTTATACGTTATACGAAATATGTAATACGTAATACGTTCTACGTTATTCGCAATACGATCTTCGTTACACGTTATACGTTATACGTTATACGTTATACGTTATACGTTATACGTTATACGTTATACGTTATACGTTATACGTTATACGTTATACGTTATACGTTATACGTTACACGTTATACGTTATACGTTATACGTTATACGTTATACGTTATACGTTATACGTTATACGTTATACGTTACACGTTATACGTTATACGTTATACGTTATACGTTATACGTTATACGTTATACGTTATACGTTATACGTTACACGTTACACGTTACACGTTATACGTTATACGTTATACGTTATACGTTATACGTTATACGTTATACGTTATACGTTATACGTTATACGTTATACGTTATACGTTATACGTTATACGTTATACGTTATACGTTATACGTTATACGTTATACGTTATACGTTATACGTTATACGTTATACGTTATACGTTATACGTTATACGTTATACGTTATACGTTATACGTTATACGTTATACGTTATACGTTATACGTTATACGTTATACGTTATACGTTATACGTTATACGTTATACGTTATACGTTATACGTTATACGTTATACGTTATACGTTATACGTTATACGTTATACGTTATACGTTATTCGTTATACGTTATACGTTATACGTTATACGTTATACGATATACGTTATATGTTATACGTTATACGCTATACGTCATAGGTTATACGTTATACGTTATTCGTTATGCGTTTTTCGTTACACGTTATACGTTATACGTTATGCGATATACGTTTTACGTTATTCGTGATACGTTATACGTTATACGTTATACGTTATACGTTATACGTTATACGTTATACGTTATACGTTATACGTTATACGCTATATGTAATATGTAATGCGTCATACGTTTTACGTTATTCGTTATACGTTTTTCGTTACACGTTATACGTTATACGTTATGCCTTATACGTTATACATTATACGTTATACGTTATACGTTATACGTTATACGTTATACGTTATACGTTATACGTTTTACGTTATACGTTATACATCATAGGTTATACGTTATACGTTATACGTTATACGTTATACGTTATACGTTATACGTTATACGTTATACGTTATACGTTATACGTTATACGTTATACGTTATACGTTATACGATATACGTTATACGTTATACGTTACACGGTATACGTTAGACGTTATACGTTATACGTTATACGTTATACGTTATACGTTATACGTTATACGTAATATGTAATGCGTCATACGTCTTACGTTATTCGTTATACGTTCTTCGTTACAAGTTATACGTTATACGTTATTCGTTATACGTTCTTCGTTACACGTTATACGTTATACGTTATGCGTTATATGTGTTACGTTATACGTTATACGTTATACGTTATACGTTGTACGTTATACGTTATACGTAATACGTTATACGTTATACGTTATACGATATACGTTATATGTTATACGTTATACGCTATACGTCATAGGTTATACGTTATACGTTATTCGTTATGCGTTTTTCGTTACACGATATACGTTATACGTTATGCGTTATACGTTTTACGTTATTCGTGATACGTTATACGTTATACGTTATACGTTATACGTTATACGTTATACGTTATACGCTATATGTAATATGTAATGCGTCATACGTTTTACGTTATTCGTTATACGTTTTTCGTTACACGTTATACGTTATACGTTATGCCTTATACGTTATACATTATACGTTATACGTTATACGTTATACGTTATACGTTATACGTTATACGTTTTACGTTATACGTTATACATCATAGGTTATACGTTATACGTTATACGTTATACGTTATACGTTATACGTTATACGTTATACGTTATACGTTATACGTTATACGTTATACGTTATACGTTATACGTTATACGATATACGTTATACGTTATACGTTATACGGTATACGTTAGACGTTATACGTTATACGTTATACGTTATACGTTATACGTTATACGTTATACGTAATATGTAATGCGTCATACGTCTTACGTTATTCGTTATACGTTCTTCGTTACAAGTTATACGTTATACGTTATAGGTTATACGTTATACGTTATACGTTATAAGCTATACGTCATAAGTTATACGATACACGTTATACGTTATACGAAATATGTAATACGTAATACGTTCTACGTTATTCGCAATACGATCTTCGTTACACGTTATACGTTATACGTTATACGTTATACGTTATACGTTATACGTTATACGTTATACGTTATACGTTATACGTTATACGTTATACGTTATACGTTATACGTTATACGTTATACGTTATACGTTATACGTTATACGTTATACGTTATACGTTATACGTTATACGTTATACGTTATACGTTATACGTTATACGTTATACGTTATACGTTTTACGTTACACGTTATACGTTATACGTTATACGTTATACGTTATACGTTATACGTTATACGTTATACGTTATACGTTATACGGTATACGTTACACGTTATACGTTATACGTTATAAGTTATACGTTTTACGTTTTAAGGTATACGTTATACGTTATTCGTTATACGTTCTTCGTTACACGTTATACGTTATACGTTATGCGTTATATGTTTTACGTTATTCGTTATACGTTATACGTTATACGTTATACGTTATACGTAATATGTAATGAGTCATACGTTTTACGTTATTCGTTATCTGGTTTTCGTTACAAGTTATACGTTATACGTTATACGTTATACGTTATACGTTATACGTTATACGTTATACGTAATTCGTTATACGTCATACGTTATACGTTATACGTTATACGTTATACGTTATACGTTATACGATATACGTTATACGTTATTCGTTATACGTTCTTCGTTTCACGTTGTACGTTATACGTTATGCGTTATACGTCTTTCGTTACAAATTATACGTTATACGTTATACGTTATACGTTATACGTTATAAGTTATACGTCATGAGTTATACGATACACGTTATACGTTATACGAAATATGTAATACGGAATACGTTTTACGTTATTCGTTATACGTTATACGTCATACGTTATACGTTATACGTTATACGTTATACGTCATACGTTATACGTTATACGTTATACGTTATACGATATACGTTATACGTTATTCGTTATACGTTCTTCGTTTCACGTTATACGTTATACGTTATGCGTTATACGTTTTACGTTATTCGTTATACGTTATACGTTATACGTTATACGTTATACGTTATACGTTATGCGTTATACGTTATACGTTATACGTTATTCGTTATACGTTATACGTTATACGTTATGCGTTATACGATATACGTTATATGTTATACGTTATACGCTATACGTCATAGGTTATACGTTATACGTTATTCGTTATGCGTTTTTCGTTACACGTTATACGTTATACGTTATGCGATATACGTTTTACGTTATTCGTGATACGTTATACGTTATACGTTATACGTTATACGTTATACGTTATACGTTATACGTTATACGTTATACGTTATACGTTATACGCTATATGTAATATGTAATGCGTCATACGTTTTACGTTATTCGTTATACGTTTTTCGTTACACGTTATACGTTATACGTTATGCCTTATACGTTATACATTATACGTTATACGTTATACGTTATACGTTATACGTTATACGTTATACGTTTTACGTTATACGTTATACATCATAGGTTATACGTTATACGTTATACGTTATACGTTATACGTTATACGTTATACGTTATACGTTATACGTTATACGTTATACGTTATACGTTATACGTTATACGTTATACGATATACGTTATACGTTATACGTTACACGGTATACGTTAGACGTTATACGTTATACGTTATACGTTATACGTTATACGTTATACGTTATACGTAATATGTAATGCGTCATACGTCTTACGTTATTCGTTATACGTTCTTCGTTACAAGTTATACGTTATACGTTATACGTTATACGTTATACGTTATACGTTATAAGCTATACGTCATAAGTTATACGATACACGTTATACGTTATACGAAATATGTAATACGTAATACGTTCTACGTTATTCGCAATACGATCTTCGTTACACGTTATACGTTATACGTTATACGTTATACGTTATACGTTATACGTTATACGTTATACGTTATACGTTATACGTTATACGTTATACGTTATACGTTATACGTTATACGTTATACGTTATACGTTATACGTTATACGTTATACGTTATACGTTATACGTTATACGTTATACGTTATACGTTATACGTTATACGTTATACGTTATACGTTATACGTTATACGTTATACGTTATACGTTATACGTTATACGTTATACGTTATACGTTATACGTTATACGTTATACGTTATACGTTATACGTTATACGTTATACGTTATACGTTATACGTTATACGTTATACGTTATACGTTATACGTTATACGTTATACGTTATACGTTATACGTTATACGTTTTACGTTACACGTTATACGTTACACGTTATACGTTACACGTTATACGTTACACGTTATACGTTATACGTTATACGTTATACGTTATACGTTATACGTTATACGTTATACGTTATACGTTATGCGTTATACGTTATACGTTATACGGTATACGATACACGTTATACGTTATACGTTATAAGTTATACGTTATACGTTATACGTTTTACGATATACGTTATACGTTATTCGTTATACGTTCTTCGTTACACGTTATACGTTATACGTTATGCGTTATATGTTTTACGTTATTCGTTATACGTTATACGTTATACGTTATACGTTATACGTAATATGTAATGAGTCATACTTTTTACGTTATTCGTTATACGTTCTTCGTTACACGTTATACGTTATACGTTATACGTTATACGTTATACGTTATACGTTATACGTTATACGTTTTACGTTACACGTTATACGTTATACGTTATACGTTATACGTTATACGTTATACGTTATACGTTATACGTCATTCGTTATACGTTATACGTTATACGTTATACGATATACGTTATACGTTATTCGTTATACGTTCTTCGTTTCACGTTATACGTAATACGTTATGCGTTATACGTTTTACGTTATTCGTTATACGTTATACGTTATACGTTATGCGTTATACGTTATACGTTATACGTTATACGGTATACGTTACACGTTATACGTTATACGTTATATGTTATACGTTATACGTTTTAAGGTATACGTTATACGTTATTCGTTATACGTTCTTCGTTACACGTTATACGTTATACGTTATGCGTTATATGTTTTACGTTATTCGTTATACGTTATACGTTATACGTTATACGTTATACGTAATATGTAATGAGTCATACGTTTTACGTTATTCGTTATCTGGTCTTCGTTACAAGTTATACGTTATACGTTATACGTTATACGTTATACGTTATACGTTATACGTTATACGTTATACGTTATACGTTATACGTCATACGTTATACGTAATACGTTATACGTTATACGGTATACGTTATACGTTATTCGTTATACGTTCTTCGTTTCACGTTATACGTTATACGTTATGCGTTATACGTTTTTCGTTACAAATTATACGTTATACGTTATACGTTATACGTTATACGTTATACGTTATAAGTTATACGTTATGAGTTATACGATACACGTTATACGTTATACGAAATATGTAATACGTAATACGTTTTACGTTATTCGTTATACGTTATACGTTATACGTTATACGTTATACGTTATACGTTATACGTCATTCGTTATACGTTATACGTTATACGTTATACGATATACGTTATACGTTATTCGTTATACGTTCTTCGTTTCACGTTATACGTAATACGTTATGCGTTATACGTTTTACGTTATTCGTTATACGTTATACGTTATACGTTATGCGTTATACGTTATACGTTATACGATATACGTTATACGTTATTCGTTATTCGTTATACGTTCTTCGTTACACGTTATACGTTATACGTTATGCGTTATACGTGTTACGTTATTCGTTATGCGTTATACGTTATACGTTATACGTTATACGTTATGCGTAATATGTAATGCGTCATACGTTTTACGTTATTCGTTATACGTTTTTCGTTACAAATTATACGTTATACGTTATACGTTATACGTTATACGTTATACGTTATACGTTATACGGTATACGTTACACGTTATACGTTATACGTTATAAGTTATACGTTATACGTTTTACGATATACGTTATACGTTATTCGTTATACGTTCTTCGTTACACGTTATACGTTATACGTTATGCGTTATATGTTTTACGTTATTCGTTATACGTTATACGTTATACGTTATACGTAATATGTAATGAGTCATACGTTTTACGTTATTCGTTATACGTTTTTCGTTACAAGTTATACGTTATACGTTATACGTTATACGTTATACGTTATACGTTATACGTTATACGTTATACGTTATACGTTATACGTTATACGTTATACGTTATACGTTATACGTTATACGTTATACGTTATACGTTATACGTTATACGTTATACGTTATACGTTACACGTTATACGTTACACGTTATACGTTATACGTTATACGTTTTACGTTATACGTTATACGTTATACGTTATACGTTATACGTTATACGTTATACGTTATACGTTATACGTTATACGTTATACGTTATACGTTATACGTTATACGTTATACGTCATACGTTATACGTTATACGTCATACGTTATACGTTATACGTTATACGTTATAGGTCATACGTTATACGTTATACGTTATACGTTATACGTTATACGTTATACGTTATACGTTATACGTCATACGTTATACGTTATACGTCATACGTTATACGTTATACGTTATACGTTATAGGTCATACGTTATACGTTATACGTTATACGTTATACGTTTTACGTTATACGTTATACGTTATACGTTATACGTTATACGTTATACGTTATACGTTATACGTTATACGTTATACGTTATACGTTATACGTTATACGTTATACGTTATACGTTATACGTCATACGTTATACGTTATGCGTCATACGTTATACGTTATACGTTATACGTTATACGTTATACGGTATACGTTATACGTTATACGTTATACGTTATACGTTATACGTTATAGGTCATACCTTATTCGTGATACGTCATACGTTATACGTTATACGTTCTACGTTATACGTTATACGTTATACGTTATACGTTATACGTTATACGTTATACGTTATACGTTATACGTTATACGTTATGCGTTATACGTTATACGTTATACGTTATACGTTATACGTTCTACGTTATACGTTATACGTTATATGTTACACGTTATACGTCATACGTTACACGTTCTACGTTATACGTTATACGTTATACGTTATACGTTATACGTTATACGTTATACGTTATAGGTCATACCTTATTCGTGATACGTCATACGTTATACGTTATACGTTCTACGTTATACGTTATACGTTATATGTTACACGTTATACGTCATACGTTACACGTTCTACGTTATACGTTACACGTTATACGTTATACGTTATACGTTATACGTAATACGTTATACGTTATACGTTATACGTTATACGTTATACGTTATACGTTACACGTTATACGTTATACGTTATACGTTATACGTTCCACGTTCTACGTTATACGTTATACGTTATACGTTATACGTTATACGTTATACGTTATACGTTATACGTTATACGTTATACGTTATACGTTATACGTTATACGTTATACGTTATACGTTATACGTTATACGTTATACGTTATACGTTATACGTTATACGTTATACGTTATACGTTATACGTTATACGTTATACGTTATACGTTATACGTTATACGTTATACGTTATACGTTATACGTTATACGTTATACGTTATACGTTATACGTTATACGTTATACGTTATACGTTATACGTTATACGTTATACGTTATACGTTATACGTTATACGTTATACGTTATACGTTATACGTTATACGTTATACGTTATACGTTATACGTTATACGTTATACGTTATACGGTATACGTTATACGTTATACGTTATACGTTATAGGTCATACCTTATTCGTGATACGTCATACGTTATACGTTATACGTTCTACGTTATACGTTATACGTTATACGTTATAGGTCATACCTTATTCGTGATACGTCATACGTTATACGTTATACGTTCTACGATATACGTTATACGTTATACGTTACACGTTATACGTTATACGTTATACGTTATACGTTATACGTTATACGTTATACGTTATACGTTATACGTTATACGTTATACGTTATACGTTATACGTTATACGTTCTACGTTATACGTTATACGTCATACGTTATACGTTATAGGTCATACCTTATTCGTGATACGTCATACGTTATACGTTATACGTTCTACGTTATACGTTATACGTTATATGTTACACGTTATACGTCATACGTTACACGTTCAACGTTATACGTTACACGTTATACGTTATACGTTATACGTTATACGTAATACGTTATACGTTATACGTTATACGTTATACGTTATACGTTATACGTTATACGTTATACGTTATACGTTATACGTTATACGTTATACGTTATACGTTATACGTTATACGTTATACGTTATACGTTATACGTTATATCGTTTATATGTTATACGTTATACGTTATATGTTAGACGTTATAAGTTATACGTTATACGTTATACGTCATACGTTATACGTTATGCGTCATACGTTATACGTTATACGTTATACGTTATAGGTCATACCTTATTCGTGATACGTCATACGTTATGCGTTATACGTTCTACGTTATACGTTATACGTTATACGTTATAGGTCATATCTTATTCGTGATACGTCATACGTTATACGTTATACGTTCTACGATATACGTTATACGTTATACGTTACACGTTATACGTTATACGTTATACGTTATACGTTATACGTTATACGTTATACGTTATACGTTATACGTTATACGTTATACGTTATACGTTATACGTTATAAGTGATACGTTATACGTTATACGTTCTACGTTATACGTTATACGTTATACGTTCTACGTTATACGTTATACGTTATACGTTATACGTTATACGTTATAGGTCATACCTTATTCGTGATACGTCATACGTTATACGTTATACGTTCTACGTTATACGTTATACGTTATATGTTACACGTTATACGTTATACGTTACACGTTCTACGTTATACGTTACACGTCATTCGTTATACGTTATACGTTCTACGTTATACGTTATACGTCATATGTTACACGTTATACGTTATACGTTACACGTTCTACGTTATACGTTACACGTTATACGTTATACGTTATACGTTATACGTTATACGTAATACGTTATACGATATACGTTACACGTTGTACGTTATACGTTATACGTTATACGTTATACGTTATACGTTATACGTTATACGTTATACGTTATACGTTATACGTTATATCGTTTATATGTTATACGTTATACGTTATACGTCATACGTTATACGTTATGCGTCATACGTTATACGTTATACGTTATACGTTATAGGTCATACCTTATTCGTGATACGTCATACGTTATGCGTTATACGTTCTACGTTATACGTTATACGTTATACGTTATAGGTCATACCTTATTCGTGATACGTCATACGTTATACGTTATACGTTCTACGATATACGTTATACGTTATACGTTACTCGTTATACGTTATACGTTATACGTTATACGTTCCACGTTCTACGTTCTACGTTATACGTTATACGTTATACGTTATACGTTATACGTTATACGTTATACGTTATACGTTATACGTTATACGTTATACGTTATACGTTATAGGTCATACCTTATTCGTGATACGTCATACGTTATACGTTATACGTTCTACGTTATACGTTATACGTAATACGTTATACGTTATACGTTATACGTTATACGTTATACGTTATACGTTATACGTTATACGTTATACGTTATACGTTATACGTTATACGTTATACGTTCTACGTTCTACGTTATACGTTATACGTTATATGTTACACGTTATACGTCATACGTTACACGTTCTACGTTATACGTTATACGTTATACGTTATACGTTATACGTTATACGTTATACGTTATAGGTCATACCTTATTCGTGATACGTCATACGTTATACGTTATACGTTCTACGTTATACGTTATACGTTATATGTTACACGTTATACGTCATACGTTACACGTTCTACGTTATACGTTACACGTTATACGTTATACGTTATACGTTATACGTAATACGTTATACGTTATACGTTATACGTTATACGTTATACGTTATACGTTACACGTTATACGTTATACGTTATACGTTATACGTTCCACGTTCTACGTTATACGTTATACGTTATACGTTATACGTTATACGTTATACGTTATACGTTATACGTTATACGTTATACGTTATACGTTATACGTTATACGTTATACGTTATACGTTATACGTTATACGTTATACGTTATACGTTATACGTTATACGTTATACGTTATACGTTATACGTTATACGTTATACGTTATACGTTATACGTTATACGTTATACGTTATACGTTATACGTTATACGTTATACGTTATACGTTATACGTTATACGTTATACGTTATACGTTATACGTTATACGTTATACGTTATACGTTATACGTTATACGTTATACGTTATACGTTATACGTTATACGTTATACGGTATACGTTATACGTTATACGTTATACGTTATAGGTCATACCTTATTCGTGATACGTCATACGTTATACGTTATACGTTCTACGTTATACGTTATACGTTATACGTTATAGGTCATACCTTATTCGTGATACGTCATACGTTATACGTTATACGTTCTACGATATACGTTATACGTTATACGTTACACGTTATACGTTATACGTTATACGTTATACGTTATACGTTATACGTTATACGTTATACGTTATACGTTATACGTTATACGTTATACGTTATACGTTATACGTTCTACGTTATACGTTATACGTCATACGTTATACGTTATAGGTCATACCTTATTCGTGATACGTCATACGTTATACGTTATACGTTCTACGTTATACGTTATACGTTATATGTTACACGTTATACGTCATACGTTACACGTTCAACGTTATACGTTACACGTTATACGTTATACGTTATACGTTATACGTAATACGTTATACGTTATACGTTATACGTTATACGTTATACGTTATACGTTATACGTTATACGTTATACGTTATACGTTATACGTTATACGTTATACGTTATACGTTATACGTTATACGTTATACGTTATACGTTATACGTTATATCGTTTATATGTTATACGTTATACGTTATACGTTAGACGTTATAAGTTATACGTTATACGTTATACGTCATACGTTATACGTTATGCGTCATACGTTATACGTTATACGTTATACGTTATAGGTCATACCTTATTCGTGATACGTCATACGTTATGCGTTATACGTTCTACGTTATACGTTATACGTTATACGTTATAGGTCATATCTTATTCGTGATACGTCATACGTTATACGTTATACGTTCTACGATATACGTTATACGTTATACGTTACACGTTATACGTTATACGTTATACGTTATACGTTATACGTTATACGTTATACGTTATACGTTATACGTTATACGTTATACGTTATACGTTATACGTTATAAGTGATACGTTATACGTTATACGTTCTACGTTATACGTTATACGTTATACGTTCTACGTTATACGTTATACGTTATACGTTATACGTTATACGTTATAGGTCATACCTTATTCGTGATACGTCATACGTTATACGTTATACGTTCTACGTTATACGTTATACGTTATATGTTACACGTTATACGTTATACGTTACACGTTCTACGTTATACGTTACACGTCATTCGTTATACGTTATACGTTCTACGTTATACGTTATACGTCATATGTTACACGTTATACGTTATACGTTACACGTTCTACGTTATACGTTACACGTTATACGTTATACGTTATACGTTATACGTTATACGTAATACGTTATACGATATACGTTACACGTTGTACGTTATACGTTATACGTTATACGTTATACGTTATACGTTATACGTTATACGTTATACGTTATACGTTATACGTTATATCGTTTATATGTTATACGTTATACGTTATACGTCATACGTTATACGTTATGCGTCATACGTTATACGTTATACGTTATACGTTATAGGTCATACCTTATTCGTGATACGTCATACGTTATGCGTTATACGTTCTACGTTATACGTTATACGTTATACGTTATAGGTCATACCTTATTCGTGATACGTCATACGTTATACGTTATACGTTCTACGATATACGTTATACGTTATACGTTACTCGTTATACGTTATATGTTATACGTTATACGTTCCACGTTCTACGTTCTACGTTATACGTTATACGTTATACGTTATACGTTATACGTTATACGTTATACGTTATACGTTATACGTTATACGTTATACGTTATACGTTATACGTTATACGTTATACGTTATACGTTATACGTTATACGTTATACGTTATACGTTATACGTTATACGTTATACGTTATACGTTATACGTTATACGTTATACGTTATACGTTATACGTTATACGTTATACGTTATACGTTATACGTTATAGGTCATACCTTATTCGTGATACGTCATACGTTATACGTTATACGTTCTACGTTATACGTTATACGTTATACGTTATAGGTCATACCTTATTCGTGATACGTCATACGTTATACGTTATACGTTGTACGATATACGTTATACGTTATACGTTACACGTTATACGTTATACGTTATACGTTATACGTTATACGTTATACGTTATACGTTATACGTTATACGTTATACGTTATACGTTATACGTTATACGTTCTACGTTATACGTTATACGTCATACATTATACGTTATAGGTCATACCTTATTCGTGATACGTCATACGTTATACGTTATACGTTCTACGTTATACGTTATACGTTATATGTTACACGTTATACGTCATACGTTACACGTTCTACGTTATACGTTACACGATATACGTTATACGTTATACGTTATACGTAATACGTTATACGTTATACGTTATACGTTATACGTTATACGTTATACGTTATACGTTATACGTTATACGCTATACGTTATACGTTATACGTTATACGTTATACGTTATACGTTATACGTTATACGTTATACGTTATACGTTATACGTTATATTATACGTTATACGTTATACGTTATACGTAATACGTTATACGTAATACGTTATACGTTATACGTTATACGTTATACGTTATACGTTATACGTTATACGTTATACGTTATACGTTATACGTTATACGTTATACGTTATACGTTATACGTTATACGTTATACGTTATACGTTATACGTTATACGTTATACGTTATACGTTATACGTTATACCTTATACGTTATACGTTATACGTTATACGTTATACGTTATACGTTATACGTTATACGTTATACGTTATACGTTATACGTTATACGTTATACGTTATACGTTATACGTTATACGTTATACGTTATACGTTATACGTTATACGTTATACGTTATGCGTTATACGTTATACGTTATACGTTAAACGTTATACGTTATACGTTATACGTTATACGTTATACGTTATACGTTATACGTTATACGTTATACGTTATACGTTATACGCTAGACGTTATAAGTTATACGTTATACGTTATACGTCATACGTTATACGTTATGCGTCATACGTTATACGTTATACGTTATACGTTATACGTTATACGTCATACGTTATACGTTATACGTTATACGTTATACGTTATACGTTATACGTTATACGTTATACGTTATACGTTATACGTTATACGTTATACGTTATACGTTATACGTTATACGTTATACGTTATACGTTATACGTTATACGTTATACGTAATACGTTATACGATATACGTTATACGTTGTACGTTATACGTTATACGTTATACGTTATACGTTATACGTTATACGTTATACGTTATACGTTATACGTTATACGTTATACGTTCTACGCTATACGTTATACGTTATACGTTATAGGTCATACCTTATTCGTGATACGTCATACGTTATACGTTATACGTTCTACGATATACGTTATACGTTATACGTTATATGTTACACGTTATACGTTATACGTTATACGTTACACGTTCTACGTTATACGTTACACGTCATACGTTATACGTTATACGTTCTACGTTATACGTTATACGTTATATGTTACACGTTATACGTTATACGTTACACGTTCTACGTTATACGTTACACGTTATACGTTATACGTTACACGTTATACGTTATACGTTATACGTTATACGTTATACGTTATACGTTATACGTTATACGTTATACGTTATACGTTATTCGTTATACGTTATACGTTATACGTTATACGTAATACGTTATACGATATACGTTATACGTTATACGTTATACGTTATACGTTATACGTTATACGTTATATCGTTTATACGTTATACGTTATACGTTATACGTCATACGTTATACGTTATACGTTATACGTTAGACGTTATAAGTTATACGTTATACGTTATACGTCATACGTTATACGTTATGCGTCATACGTTATACGTTATACGTTATAGGTCATACCTTATTCGTGATACGTCATACGTTATACGTTATACGTTATACGTTCTACGTTCTACGTTATACGTTATACGTTATAGGTCATACCTTATTCGTGATACGGCATACGTTATACGTTATACGTTATACGTTATACGTTATACGTTATACGTTATACGTTATACGTTACACGTTCTACGTTATACGTTATATGTTACACGTTATACGTTATACGTTACACGTTCTACGTTATACGTTACACGTTATACGTTATACGTTATACGTTATACGTTATACGTTATACGTTATACGTAATACGTTATACGATATACGTTACACGTTGTACGTTATACGTTATACGTTATACGTTATACGTTAAACGTTATACGTTATACGTTATACGTTATACGTTATATCGTTTATATGTTATACGTTATACGTTATACGTCATACGTTATACGTTATACGTTAGACGTTATAAGTTATACGTTATACGTTATACGTCATACGTTATACGTTATGCGTCATACGTTATACGTTATACGTTATACGTTATAGGTCATACCTTATTCTTGATACGTCATACGTTATGCGTTATACGTTCTACGTTATACGTTATACGTTATACGTTATAGGTCATACCTTATTCGTGATACGTCATACGTTATACGTTATACGTTCTACGATATACGTTATACGTTATACGTTATATGTTACACGTTATACGTTATACGTTACACGTTCAACGTTATACGTTACACGTCATACGTTATACGTTATACGTTCTACGTTATACGTTATACGTTATATGTTACACGTTATACGTTATACGTTACACGTTCTACGTTATACGTTACACGTTATACGTTATACGTTATACGTTATACGTTATACGTTATACGTTATACGTAATACGTTATACGATATACGTTACACGTTGTACGTTATACGTTATACGTTATACGTTATACGTTAAACGTTATACGTTATACGTTATACGTTATACGTTATATCGTTTATATGTTATACGTTATACGTTATACGTCATACGTTATACGTTATACGTTAGACGTTATAAGTTATACGTTATACGTTATACGTCATACGTTATACGTTATGCGTCATACGTTATACGTTATACGTTATACGTTATAGGTCATACCTTATTCTTGATACGTCATACGTTATGCGTTATACGTTCTACGTTATACGTTATACGTTATACGTTATAGGTCATACCTTATTCGTGATACGTCATACGTTATACGTTATACGTTCTACGATATACGTTATACGTTATACGTTACACGTTATACGTTATACGTTATACGTTATACGTTCCACGTTCTACGTTATACGTTATACGTTATACGTTATACGTTATACGTTATACGTTATACGTTATACGTTATACGTTTCTGTTATACGTTATACGTTATACGTTATACGTTATACGTTATACGTTATACGTTATACGTCATACGTTATACGTTATTCGTCATACGTTATACGTTATACGTTATACGTTATAGGTCATACGTTATACGTTATACGTTATACGTTATACGTTATACGTTATACGTTATACGTTATACGTTATATCGTTTATACGTTATACGTTATACGTTATACGTCATACGTTATACGTTATACGTTAGACGTTATAAGTTATACGTTATACGTTATACGTCATACGTTATACGTTATGCGTCATACGTTATACGTTATACGTTCTACGTTATACGTTATACGTTATACGTTATACGTTATACGTTATACGTTATACGTTATACGTTATACGTTATACGTTATACGTTATACGTTATACGTTATACGTTATACGTTATACGTTATACGTTATACGTTATACGTTATATCGTTTATACGTTATACGTTATACGTTATACGTCATACGTTATACGTTATACGTTATACGTTAGACGTTATAAGTTATACGTTATACGTTATACGTCATACGTTATACGTTATGCGTCATACGATATACGTTATACGTTATACGTTATAGGTCATACCTTATTCGTGATACGGCATACGTTATACGTTATACGTTATACGTTCTACGTTATACGTTATACGTTATACGTTATAGGTCATACCTTATTCGTGATACGTCATACGTTATACGTTATACGTTATACGTTATACGTTATACGTTATACGTTATACGTTATACGTTATACGTTATACGTTATACGTTATACGTTATACGTTATACGTTATACGTTATACGTTATACGTTATACGTTATACGTTATACGTTATACGTTATACGTTATACGTTATACGTTATACGTTATACGTTATACGTTATACGTTATACGTTATACGTTATACGTTATACGTTATACGTTATACGTTATACGTTATACGTTATACGTTATACGTTATACGTTATACGTTATACGTTATACGTTATACGTTATACGTTATATCGTTTATACGTTATACGTTATACGTTATACGTTATACGTTATACGTTATACGTTATTCGTAATACGTTGAACGTGATACGTTATACGTTGTACGTTATACGTTATACGTTATACGTTATTCATTATACGTTATGCGTTATACATTACACGTTATACGTTATACGTTATACGTTATACGTTATACGTTATACATTAAACGTTATACGTTATACGTTATTCGTTATACGTTGTACGTTATACGTTATACGTTATACGTTATACATTATACGTTATACGTTATACGTCATACGTTATACGTTATACGTTATACGTTATACGTTATACGTTATACGTTATACGTTATACGTTATACGTTATACTTTATACGTTATACGTTATACGTTATACGTTATACGTTATACGTTATACGTTATTCGTTATACGTTGTACGTTATACGTTATACGTTATACGTTATACATTATACGTTATACGTTATACATTACATGTTATACGTTATACGTTATACGTTATACGTTATACGTTATACGTTATACGTTATACGTTATACGTTATACGTTGTACGTTATACGTTATACGTTATACGTTATACGTTATACGTTATACGTTATACATTACATGTTATACGTTATACGTTATACGTTATACGTTATACGTTATACGTTATACGTTATACGTTATACGTTATACGTTATACGTTATAGGTTATACGTTATACGTTATACGTTATACGTTATGCGTTTTACGTTATTCGTTATACGTTATACGTTATACGTTATACGTTATACGTTATACGTTATACGTTATTCGTAATACGTTGAACGTGATACGTTATACGTTGTACGTTATACGTTATACGTTATACGTTATTCATTATACGTTATGCGTTATACATTACATGTTATACGTTATACGTTATACGTTATACGTTATACGTTATACGTTATACGTTATACGTTATACGTTATACGTTATACGTTATACGTTATACGTTATAGGTTATACGTTATGCGTTATACGTTATACGTTATACGTTATACGTTATACGTTATGCGTTATACTTTGTACGATATTCGTTATACGTTATACGTTATTAGTTATACGTTATACGGTATACGTTATACGTTGTACGTTACATGTTATACGTCGTAGGTTATACGTTGAACGTTATACGTTATACGTAGTATGTAATGCGTCATACGTTTTACGTTATTCGTTATACGTCTTTCGTTACAAGTTATACGTTAAACGTCATACGTTATACGTTATACGTTATACATTATACGTTATACGTTATACGTTATAAGATGTACGTTATACGTTATACGTTATACGTTATACGTTATACGATATACGTTATACGTTATACGTTATACGTTATACGTTATACAGTATGCGTTATACGTTATACGTTATAAGTTATACGTTATACGTCATAGGTTATACGTTATACGTTATACGTTATACGTTATACGTTATACGTTATACGTTATACGTTATACGTTATACGTTATACGGTATACGTTGTACGTTATACGTTATACGTTATACGTTATACGTTATACGTTATACGTTATACGTTATACGTTTTACGTTATTCGTTATATGTTATACGTTATACGATATGCGTTATACGTTATACTTTATACGTTATTCGTTATACGTTATACGTAATACGTTATACGTTATGCGTTATACGTTATACGTTATACGTTATACGGTATACGTTATACGTTATACGTTATACGGTATACGTTATACGTTATACGTTATACGTTATACTTTATACGTTATACGTTATACCGTATACGTTATACGTTATACGTTATACGTTATACGTTATACTTTATACGTTATACGTTATACGTTATAGGTTATACGTTATACGTTATACGTTATACGTTACAAGTTATACGTTATACGTTATACGTTATACGTTACAAGTTATACGTTATACGTCATAGGTTATACGTTGAACGTTATACGTTATACGTAGCATGTAATGCGTCATACGTTTTACGTTATTCGTTATACGTTTTTCGTTACAAGTTATACGTTATACGTTATATGTTATACGCCATAAGTTGTACGTTATACGTTATACGTTATGCGTTATACGTTATACGTTATACGTTATACCTTATACGTTATGCGTTATACGTTGTGCGATATTCGTTATACGTTATACTCTATTAGTTATACGTTATACGGTATACGTTATACGTTGTACGTTACATGTTATACGTCATAGGTTATACGTTGAACGTTATACGTAATACGTAGTATGTAATGCGTCATACGTTTTACGTTATTCGTTATACGGTTTTCGTTACAAGTTATACGTTATACGTTATACGTTATACGTCATAGGTTATACGTTATACGTTATACGTTATACGTAATACGTTATACGTTATACGTTATACGTTATACGTTATACGTTATACGTTTTATGATATACGATATACGTTATACGTTATACGTTATTCGTATACGTTATACGTGATACGTTATACGTTGTACGCTATACGTTGTACGTTATACGTTATACGTTATACGTTTTATGATATACGATATACGTTATACGTTATACGTTATTCGTAATACGTTATACGTGATACGTTATACGTTGTACGCTATACGTTGTACGTTATACGTTATACGTTATAAGTTATACGTTATACGTTATACGTTATACGTTATACGTTATACGTTATACGTTATACGTTATACGTTATACATTATACGTTATACGGTATACGTTGTACGTTATACGTTATACGTTATACGTTATACGTTATACGTTATACGTTATACGTTTTACGTTATTCGTTATATGTTATACGTTATACGATATGCGTTATACGTTATACTTTATACGTTATACGTTATACGTTATACGTTATACGATATACGTCATACGTTATACGTTATACGTTATACGTTATACGTTATACGTTATACGTTATACGTTATACGTTATACGTTATACCGATATACGTTATACGTTATACGTTATACGTTATACGTTATACGTTATACGTTATACGTTATACGTTATACGTTATACGTTATACGTCATAGGTTATACGTTTTACGTTATACGTTATACGTTATACGTTATACGTTATACGTTATACGTTATACGTTATACGTTATACGTTATACGTTATACGTTATACGTTATACGTTATACGTTATACGTTATACGTTATACGTTATACGATATACGTTATACGTTATACGTTATACAGTATGCGTTATACGTTTTACGTTATTCGTTATACGTTATACGTTATACGATATACGTTATGCGTTATACGTTGTACGATATTCGTTATACGTTATAC